>NW_027106005.1:414895-416245 GCF_000696795.3 Halyomorpha halys
TATATATATTATTTGCATTCTTAGTGGCTGTAGAAAACATAACCAACATAGACTTAATATATCCAGTCCAAGACTTGAATCAGAATGTGTCTTGAAAAATAGCTATCAAAGAATCGCATCGATAAGTCACTAAAAGTATATTAAAAATATTAGTTAGAAATTTTAAAAAAATCAAAATTCGCTGAGAAAATTGAATAACTGACATCAGATTCCATCCCTCATACATGGCAAACAGAGTATAAGAGCCCAAGAGGAGAAAAAATACACTAATTTTACCCTAACTTCTGATTAGTTAAATGGAAACTGTATATAATTAGTAATTAAAATTCATGAGACTGACAATTATAGGTAGGGGGAATAAAAACTGGCGGCTGTTTCAAGTCGTTAAAAAAACTTAATTCTCTTTCTTTAAAATACGATCAACACTAGAAAACTTAAGAAAATATAATTTAAAGTCGAGTAAATTTGCTAAAATATGAGCCATAAGCTTTTTAAAAAGCAACATTTCATAAAAAAAAATAAATAAAAATGCACTAAAAAATTAGAAGTTGATAAATGTATTTTGAGAAGTCTATTTCTCAAAAGCCACTCGGCTTACAGATGTCTATTAGCACTCAGGTTAAAGTTTAATGTACTATAAAGTAGTTTATGACGTTTATCTTAGTAGGAGTAGTAGTGTTTATTTGCTAAAATAAATTAATTTATAGTTGTTTAGAAAAATAATTATATTCATATGCGAATATCATAAAAACCACTATCATCTACGAGGATAGTGTCATGAACTACTTTATAGATCGTTAAATTATCTTTAATTTGAGTGCTTGGAGACATCTTTAAGTCTTATGGTTCCTGAGATACATATTTTCATAAATCAAACTTTTCGCACGAACAATTAACATCAAAATTTGTGAATTTATTTTGTTGAATACAATGATATGGTCTCTCAGTTCCAATTTGATGTTGGTAGTTTTAAAGAGCTCCGAATGAAAAATTAATTTTTTTAATATTTTGATATAGCCACCATTTTTTATTTCCCCTACCTATAATTCGTTGATTTATCAGTTTAGAATAGTAATTTTACATGGTTTTCATTAAAGTAATCAGAAAGTGGGGTGAAATAACTGCCTTTTTTTCTCCCCGGCTCTTGTACTAATACCTTTGGTTTATTTTATCGAAAAATTAAAAAGTTCATAAAGTAAAAAATCAACTTTCTAAGCTTTTTTTTTTTTTTTTAAATTGATAGATTTATTTATTGATAGATATTACAATCTGCGACACAGTTGTGGGCAATAGGTAATATTGATGAATGATCTCATACATACTAAAATAAAATAAATAAGTAAACAAAAA
>NW_027106005.1:419212-419819 GCF_000696795.3 Halyomorpha halys
TTAAGCCCAACTTGAAACCGATGTATGTCAATTTTAAATTAAAATGAAATCTATTACTTAATATAAGTGCCACTTAAGGACTTTAAGGAATAAACTATTTTTTTAGTCCAGGGCTCTCTAAGAAAACCTTTTAATTTTTCAAGATCTAAACAGGTCTGCTTAATAACCCATCCCCAGAGGGTAATAAAAAAGAAATAAACGCCCATCAAAATAAAATGCTCAAAAGAAACTCAATTATACTGAGTGATGCCGTAAAATATAAAACTAACCTTAGTGGCAAAAGTAGAGAAAGGGGGGGGAATCACTTTATGAGAGAAGTATATAAAACCTATATGTGCATAATCTACTTCCACTAATAAGGGCAATGGATAGATTATTTTGCCTACAGAGGAGATGATTACGAAACTTAGAATTAAATTAAAACAGTATAAAAAATAAAAATACTATATATTCCAAGCAAGGTTTCATTTATTTTACTGGAGAGCAATTGTAAGCGATGATAAAATTTCTGATGGCATTTACGAGTATTCGTTAACAATCGACCATCATTTTATAAAAAGCCTGGGGTACTGCTGTGAATGTGTGTATGTATATGTATGTATATATA
>NW_027106005.1:421523-422270 GCF_000696795.3 Halyomorpha halys
TATATTAGTAACATATTATATAAATTATATTGATAATTTAGGTAACTATGCTGCTTCTGTATTCAAGCGCTTCTAGCGGAATTGATGTGAACTATAATGAAAAGGTTATATTAAATGTTTGTTAATTGTTTTCAAATAATTAGATTTTAGTTTATAATTATTACTTTGAAAAGATATCTTCAAGAACTTATAATAGTACACTGTTGAATTAATTAAAACTGTAGAAAGGTACTTTTATTCAATTCTAGGTTTCAGGTAAGTAGAATAGTGTTTCTAATTTGATGTATTTTACTCAGTACTTTTTATTGTAGCCCTATAATATTTTATTTATAATAAACTAGTGTTTTAAAAATCGTTTAACTGTCTACCTTCTTCAGAATTACACGCATACATATTTATATTTCAACTGAAACGTTGAAATTACGTCCATAGTTAAGATTTATCAAAACTTTGAACTGTTTCAAAACGTTCATAGTTGGACGTTTTAAAAAAAATTGAGAGGTTTACTAAAGAAGTTAAAAAAATATATATATTTCTTTAATCATAAATTGCATAAAGTAACAATAATATCAACTTTAAAAAGTGTCTAAAGTCGTTATGGCAAAGAAATATATTTTATAGGAGTTATTAAGAAGAAATAGAATTTTTATTCTGTGTTTGCGGCTTTAGCGCACTTGCTCAGCCTCCACTGGCTCATTACCAGTGATGCGGCGAGAGGGATGTGCTGGGATCTCTTGAGCTCTGCTC
>NW_027106005.1:424186-424702 GCF_000696795.3 Halyomorpha halys
AATATTATCATTAGTTAATTTTATATTAATAAAAATAATAAATCTTTACCTCTATAACCAATAGAGGGCTAGGGGTTCAGTACTTTGTAAGCTATTTTTCCCTTTAATAAGGAAACCCACTTAACGTGGCTGGGCATATCTCGCGGGACTCCCAAACCCACATGGTTGACTCGCGGCTACAGTAATAGAATAAAAATTATCTGCAACAGCCGGATTCTTAGATTTAGTACTACAGTACCTTGCCACTCAGCCACGCCGTTCCTATTTTATATTAAGTTTGTAAAACAAGCAATAACCTTGCAAGAACAACCGGAATAAATAGGTTTAAAATATTTAACTGACATAAAAGAAAAACTGAAAATCTCGAATAACAATAAATAATCAAACTTTTGTTTATCATTTCTATAATATAATATTTATATATTAAATAAATCAAAAATTTGTATCCTTTTTTGTCTCAACACTTTTATTTTTCACCAGTCCAACGTTTCGGCCATTCTAGCCATCCTCAAGGAC
>NW_027106005.1:424992-433123 GCF_000696795.3 Halyomorpha halys
AATGGGTAGATTCTCCACATGTTTTTATCATGTCACTATGTCACCTACAGCAAATTTACTTGTTGTATATATGTGTATACAGTTGTAAATATCAATAAAAAAAAAAAGGCTTTTAACTTATAATAAAGGAAATGACCTGGGCAGAATAACCTGCAAAAGTAACTTTAAATTAATGTGGGAAAGAAATTATATTGAAGAAGTCCTTGAGGATGGCTAGAATGGCCGAAACGTTGGACTGGTGAAAAAAAAAAAAAAGTGTTGAGACAAAAAAGGATACAAATTTTTGATTTATTTAATAAATAATTACCTTGTCTCAAGATATTGAAATAATATAATTAAATAATATTTATAATTTATTATTGACAATTTTTTTTATTAAATATCAATCACTATGACTATGAATAAAGCCTTATAAATCATATTAAGTCCATCGTATTTTAATATATAATTATATTATGTCAAAAAACAAATATTACAGTTTTATTTTATAACTATATGTATCTTTTTTTTGTAACGTTAAATTGGATGATGGACAAGATATATTAAAATATATTTTCAAACATACAACTGCTAGAAATATTTATGAGTTTATTTAAAATTCTTCTTATTCCTAGCTATTATTAACACAGGTCTTTTTTTTGGGAGGGGGGAGAGGATTTATTATTTACAATATATAAATTAAGATTTGATAAAAGATTTATATTCAGAAAATTTACTCCTACTGTCGAAAAATATATTTTTCATTTATATAAAGGCTAAATGTTTAATTTCATAATTTGTTCAAGTAAATTAAAATTTAATTTTATAATACCTTATTTTCAGTCATTAAAAAAAAAACTACTTTCCTTTTTAAACAATATTTCACTTTTAACAACTAATTTTACAAAAATTTTTCCTTTTTTTTTATGAATGAAATAATGTTAAAAACATTTTGTTATATTAATTAATTATACGAAAGGTCATAAAAAGTTTGGAAACTGAATGCCGTGATGAAAATTATTTTGAGAAAGATACTTAGCCCTTATATTGATTTCATTTTTTAAAACCATTTATAATATTTAGAAGCAGTTTCTTATTTTTTTCTATAAAAATTCTAATAAAAAATGACTGATTGGCCGTCTCTACTTCATAAAAGTCTAGTAAACACATATGAATTACAGAATTATATTGAGCATTTTTTATTACGAATTAGAATTATAAATGTAAAATATTTATTTAAAAAAAAACATCATGTATAGTCGATAAACCTTTACCGACTCAATTAGATTTTTTTTTTTTTTCAAATATCGTTTTTGTCTCACTTTTCAATACAACTACAAGGACGGGAAAAGTAAGTTTTCGCCTCGAATCTCCACGATGAAGACGAAATGAAATTTACAATGTATCTTGGGAAGATGCGGTAGGAGGCGATGATGGGGGTGTTTTGGAAGGAGGGTGTACACAGTAACGAAATATTCCCAACCCCTCCCTTTCCTCAACCAAGGTGTTTTACCTAAATAAATTCACTCACATATACCTTTAAACTTCTGACAGGTATTTGATTTCATATGCATTATAGAAAAAAACTTTATATAAAGTTTTATAAAATATTTTAATAAATACAATAAATAATGATATTAATAAAGGCCTAAAGAAACCGAAGGTTCGATGCCGATACTACCAAACGCTCTCTACATACATCCTTCCAGTGATGCCCCTCCAAACCCAAATCCACTAAATCTGTTTTAACGCAATCCACCCATCTACGTTTCAGACGTTTACCCGTTGTTTCAGTGTTTATTAACATTTTAGGAACCCGTTCGTTATTAAGCCCTACAACCTTACACACCCACCTTATACGCCGCAATGCTATAGCTTGAATTATATTTACCGGGTGTAGGTCCCTCAGTTCAGCGTTGTGTTAGCTTCTGTATTATCCCGTTAATTCATAATTTTTCGGCCCGTAGTATCAGCACGAACCTTCAGGTTCTCTGTGCCTTAATTATTATTTATTTTTGTATAAGTTCTTACTATTCGTATAGTATATCACCTCCTTGTACGTTATCTTCTTCATTTCTTATTACACTGTATTTGAAAAATTACGTTTGGGTTAATTGGTTTTGTTTTTAGGTTAGATGATGGCCTGAAGTTGAGACCAAAACGTCGGCACAAAATGAGTTTCACTTATTAATTTTCTTTACTACTTTACTGACCTCACCTAACCATTTTTTCCTCATAAAGTTGTAGTAATCGTTTGTCATCTTATTTGCAATGTCGCCTTTTTCTAGCTAGATCGAAGTTCAAAAATTTTTCCTAATTTAACTAACATTGCATGGGTGGAATTTAAAAGATAAGAGAACGCGTCCTGATGAAGAAAAATAACCGGGAAATGGGCCTTAGTGATTTTCCAATTATTGTCGAAAAATTGAGCGGGGGCATTAAACATCCAATTCCCGAGTCCCTCTTCTTTTCTTCGAGGCTAAACTCTCATGGAATATTGAAGAGCCAATCTGTGGGAATGGCAAGCCATTATTTACTTTCTGGGCCCCAACGGCTTGACCCTCGAGTCTTCCTGTTCTTCCTCCTTCAACTTTCCTTAATAAGTTCTTCTGTTCATGATTAATTCTATCTCAATGGGATCTGGACCGATGAAAATGGTTTTAAGTTCGGATCAAGTATTCGTCAAAGATTTAGTGGCACTTTTTTATTGAACGACACAAAAAAAATATCATATGCATTAATTTGTGATGAATTGATTATCTTTTGAAATTTACAACAGTATTAATTAAAAAATAAAAATACTAAATATGGTTTGATACAGCCTTGCGGAGGATTTACCCATTGACAGAACTTCTATATTAGATGGTCTCGAGGCTATCTTCTTTTCAGACGCCTAGAAGGATTATCGGGAGTTGAGAAAGAAGTAAGTTTAGAAACAAGTGGTTTAGAGTGATTTGGGAGTAAGGATTCATATATGGTTCGGGCCGAATAGGCAACATATAGAACATTGATGTCATAAATGATTTTATTTGTGATAAAAAAAGGATCATTGAGGATTTCATGAGAACTTTGATAAAAGAGGAATACGATGGTTTAGTGAAGCCCCAAAATTTAACTCCGTAACTCCAAGGCCGTATTATAGTCATGTAAATGAGTCCTTTCTAATTAATTCGAAGTTTGGACAGTTTGTTTGATAAATGTTGTAATGGATTCGACGAGCAGTTTCCTCTATTTTCAGTATTGTATAAGAATTCCAAGTTTGTTTATATAAAGCCTTAGTAGTGGATCTGTTCTAGAGGGAAAGTGGAGGATTAACATTAATAAAGGATAAACAGGTAATCATAGGATTACGACGAGAATAACGCGATTCGATGAAATTTATTTTAAAGCTTCAATTTAGACACAATTCTTCAAGGTTAGAGTGCGATTGGAGCGTTAGAGATACACTTATAGATCATTATTCAATGATAGCATAGATGTGTCAGTTTTTTATTTTTTAAATTACTATAATACTAATTAATATATATACTATACTATAATTAATATATACTACTACTCAGACCAATTTGGACTTACGGTGCACAAATTTATGGATATGCCAAAAAAACTAACTTACTGAAACTGCAACAGTTTCAATCAAAATTACTAAGACTGATCAGTAGTGCTCCCCCCTACATCAGTAACAAGAACTTACACAAAGACTTACGAACTGCCTACGTACAAACAACCATTAAATCATTATATAAACGGTTTCACGACGCACTTCCAACACACACTAACCCTCTAATTCAAGGACTATCAACACTAGACTTAGCAGATACGAAACGACGTTTACGAAGGAGCTGGAATAGGGACCTCTTAAATTGATTTTTAAATTTCAATTTTAATGGAGAGGCATCATTGGATGACCTTAACCTTCATGCCTTCATGACTTTTTTTTTCTTTTACTTTTTTTTTTCTTTTTTTTTTTCTCTTTTTTCTTTTTTTCTCTCTCTCTCTCTCTCTCTCTACATCTCATTCGCTGGTTGTAAAAATACTTTTACAGTTGTGAATAAACTTAATAAAGTAAAAAAAAAAAAAAAAAATTACTATAAAACCTGAGCGGATTATACAGAACCTAACCAAAGGGTGATATAATCCTATTATTCTTCAAAGCAAAACTGAAGCCAAAAACGCCACGCCCATATATCTTAGTTTTATATTGATGTTAATAGTAATTTCCTCCATTGTAATCCAAACTGAAATAGAAAGCAGTGACTGATTGGCTCAGTGACTGCCACTCCCTGGCCCACCACAAGGTCCGCATTTTTGGCTTCAATTTCCCTGCCAGCTTACCCTCCATTGTACTTCTTCCTAGTCCTAACCTAATCTAGATATAAAACCTCAAACCAGCTTGATACTAAAAAAAAGATAATTAAATGCAAACTTTTAAACCTTTCGAGCTGAAAGGTATAGAAAATAGGTTTATATGTGTTTACGCTCAATTGTAATGCAGATTTGAAGACTAATTCTCCATAGTAGGCAAAGTTAAATTGGTAAATAAAATTAAACAATGTTAATTTTTGATGTTTTTGGAGTCAATAAATGAATAAAAATAGTTTTAAAAAATGCTAAATTGAGAATTAATGTGTTATAAAGGAATATAAATATAAAAATTGAATATTTTATTTTATGGCCAGATAAAATTTATTAAAACAACATAATTTAATTAATCAATATTTTACAAAAACGATCCACGAACCAAAAACTTAAGATTAAAGATCCTTCCTCCTCAAAGACCTATTTTCCGAAAGATTCCCCAATTCATATCAAAGTTTTCACCTGCCCTAACGTTTTCCAAGTGGCCGTAGAATGCCAAGTATGTGGCGGTAGGAAACAAAATTCCTCTGGCTTAGCCGAATATTTCAGGTCCGATGGTCCACATAGTTGTGTTCACTGGACCCCTCGCACGCCTAAGTTTAAGTCGAACGATAGCTTGGTCGGAGAGTTAGTTTCAGGTTGTACAAGTATGCACCATTGTATACTAACAATTAGTCATTAGCAACGAAAGTTCCTAAGCCGTCTAGTTTGATTCAATTTCATTTAAATAGCGAATAGCGAATAATTAACGGAGCGAAATAAGTGCTAATTTAATTTACTCTAATATCGATAATAGTAGTAAAAACGTTCAGTGAACCAGAAGGTTCTATCCCGACACCTCCAAACGTTGTTTATATACATCATTCCAATGACAACTGTATCAAGTCAGATCTTAATCAATCTAGTTATTAATGCAATCATACCACCTACGCTTTGGTCTGCCCCTCGGACTTTTACCCGATTCAATCAATCTAACAATCTTACATGCCAATCTTATTCGACGCAATGCTACGACCTGAATTTTTTTTTTTAATAATTTATTTATTGATATTTACAACTGTATACATATATACACATCAAGTAAATTTGCTGTAAGTGATATTATGGCATGATAAAAACATGTGGAGAATCTACCCATTGATAGAACTCCAAAAACATTTCTAAAGGAGAAGATCTCGAGGCCATCTTCTTTTCCGACGCGAGGTGGTTGGGAAGTTTATTACGGAAGGATTGGTATCTGGTTCTGGCCAAATCGGCAACATAGGGGACATTGAGGTCCTGATGGATGATTTGATTTGTGACAAAGTAAGGAGCATTAAGGATTTTGGACTGTAAGAATTGGATTCGAGAGGAATTAGATGGTTTAGAGGAGCCCCATAGCTCAACTCCGTATTTCCAAATAGGCCTTATAATAGTCATGTAGATCAGTCTTTTGTAATGGATTGGAAGTTTGGACCGTTTGTCTAGTAACAACATTTACGAGACAAACGGTCTAAACTTAGTCCAAACATAGTCGGAATCGACGAACAGTTTCCTGTATTTTCAGTCTTGTATGAGGATTCCATGTCAATCGTTTGTCCATATTTAGTCCTAAGTAACGGATCTGTTCCACAGGAATGAGTGGGGTATTATTAAAAGATACACGACCTGAATTATATTTAACGGGCAAAGTTCCCCCAATTTGCCTTTGTGTAGCCTTCTAAATTCTACCGTTAACTCATACTTTTTCGGCCCGAATATTTTACATAGTACTTTATTCCGAAAACCTTGCGCTGTTCTTCCCTTAGTGTAAGAGGTCAGGTTTCGCATCCGTAAAGAACGGTGGGAAGGATAATAGTTCCGTAAATTCTAAATATTTTAAATTGGAAATCTAGAACGAAAAGAGGAGTGTGGGTTAAGATTCCACTTCCCCTAACCTTCTAGATATCACAAATCTCACGGCTTTGATTGTTATACCGCATTTTTCTCTTCTATGCTACCGAAAATGAATCTGTTTGCGCAGAAGTGTCTTATTTGCTTGTGGTCAATTGTCTACAACCCGACTTTTTTTTTAATTTATAGATATGAACCAAAATATTTTTATATAATCTTTACACTTTCATGAGACTGGTTGTTATTGTTTAAATAAAATAGATTTTATCCAATTTTAGTCTGAAAACAATTTATATTTCTTTATAAATCTCACGTTTCGGTCAAACCGGACAATCTTAAATATAATTTTAGAACTATATCAATTTTATTTTATTTTTATTTATTGTTATTTACAACTGTATACAACAAGTAAATTTGCTGTTGGTGACATAGTGACATGATACAAAAATGTGGAGAATCTACCAACTGATATAACTCCAATAACATTTCTAGAGATCTCTTCTTTTCAGACGCCTAGGAGGATTATTAGGTAATGAAAGAGAAGCCAGGCTAGAAACAAGTGGATTTGGATGGTTGAGAAGATTATCATGGAAGGAACGGTATCTGGTTCTGGCCAAATCGGCAACATATGGAACATTGAGGTCTTGATGGATGACTTGATTTGTGACAGAGTAAGGAGCATTAAGCATTTTACGAAGAATTTTGGACTGTAAGGATTGGATTCGGGAGGAATTCGAAGGTTTAGTGGAGCCCCAAAGCTCTACTCCGTATGTCCAGATAGGCCTTATATCAATTTTAAAAAACTTTATTATGACTATTTATTTATTTTGTCAATTCTTCATATTCAACTTTTAATCACAGTTAATTTTTACTATTATAATTTATCACAACAATATTTGTAACTGTGATTAAAAGTTTTAATTTTTAATTTAATATGAAGAATTGACAAATTATGGACGGAAATTACCTTGGTAGAATAGCATACATAAAGTTTTTAAAAATTTATGTGGTTCTAAAATTGTATTTAAGATTGTCCTTTGAGGATGGCCGATTTGACCAAAACACGAGACTTATAAAGAAATATGAATTGTTTTGAGACTAAAATTAGATAAAATTAATTTTATTTAAACAAAAATATTTTTTTTTTGTTTGCCAAAATAACTACAAAAAATTAATGAATTAATTAGCGTGAATTTAATAGATTTTTAGAACACAAATTTATGATTCTATAAATGAGACGAAATATAAATTTGTTTTTGTGGTGCTATCTATTGAAAATAAAAATCTAAAATTCTAAATATTTAGCTCTAAGGCTCTGTTGTTCCATTAGTGTAATAGTTTTATAAATTCTAATTTTTTAATTTTTCGCCTAGAGCTAAGCGATTTCGAAGTTAAAAGAAAGGACAAGCATTTCTCGCCTTTATTTCCTTATTAATTTCATTTCTTCAAGATATCGTAGACCCTCGATACTTAAACATTTTCAAATGTATTTCCTAATATATCTGTACCAAAGACATTGTTGCTGTTTCTACTGCTTAGAACATATTTTGTTTAATCTTTATTTATTTATTATTTGTTGTTGTATTTAATGTTATAGTTTCTTTGTTTTCCACTGACAGTAGTGATGACAATCAGTATACTCAAACACCTAGAGTTAAACTCTTATCGGCTTTAACGCACTTGCTTAGCCTCCACTGGCTCACTACCAGTGATGCGCTGGGATCTTTTGAGCTCTGCTCTACCCCTCACACGTGGGAGATAGAGTGGGCTCAGGGATCCTCAGGTCGATTATGTAAATATTGTATCTAAGAGTATAAATGTGACTAGAGACTATATTATTTTATCATTATGTTATTTTATTTATTTATTTCTCATACAGATAGTTTGATTATGTTCATTTTGTTTATTCTTCTGTTTGTAT
>NW_027106005.1:434428-436365 GCF_000696795.3 Halyomorpha halys
GATTATTAAGTCTTAATGTATGATTTTATTCGTGACAAAGTAAGGAGCATTGAGGATTTTACGAAGGATTTTGGATTGTAAGGATTGAATACGAGAGGAATACGAAGGTTTAGTGGAGCCCCAAAGCTCAACATGTCCAGATTGGCCTTATTACAGTCATGTAGATCAATCTTTTGTAATGTGTTGGAAGTTTAGAACGTTTGTCTAGTAAGTGCTGTAATAGTCGAAATCGATGTGGAGTTTCCTGTCTTTTCAGTCTTGTATGAGGATTCCAGGTTAATCGTTTGTCCAAATGTAGCGTATCTGTTCGACAGGGGTAAGAGTAACAATATTAAATGAAACTGTAGAGTTGGTAGGTTTACTACGAAGGATAAAGGTGATTTGATGGGATTTGTTGGAATTTATCTTAATCCTCCAATTACGACACCATTCTTCGAGGGCTGTGATAAGGGATTGGAGAGTTTGGGATACAATTAATGGGTTATTATTAACTGCGAGCACACATGTGTCATCGGCATACGTGGTAAGAATAGTGTTAGGATTGGTTGGAATGTCAGCTGTATAGACGGTGAAGAGGATAGGACCAAGGATACTACCTTGAGGAAAATTCTTAATTAAATCTACTAATTTATCCTACACCTCTACTCGGTGGTTATTTTCAAACCGGCATTTACAAATTAGTTAAGGACTGTTTAAAAAGGAGGAGTTGATTTAAAATAATAAGATATAAAAACTTAAAGGATACTTTAAAACAAATTAATTTGAAAAAAAAAAAAGGACGAAGAGAAAAACTAAAATAAAATAGAAGAAATGTGAATAATAGACTTGATAAATATATAATTCATAACATAATGTCCTGCAGCAGCCTGAGCTTCAGTCTTCGGGTTGACGTTGGGTTTTCCCAAGTTGTAGGTCACTGCTCCTTTAATTGTTGGTAACTGGGAATGAAACTTGATGAACTGTTTCTTCATATAGTTTATACTTTGCATCCGCCTCATGCTCATTTTTTAGCTTTACGTCAATCAGGAAGGTGGATCTAGTTTCTTTTTTTTTTGACCAATATTTTATGCTTATTTCTCTTTTTCCCCGCATTTTAGTGTGTGTTTTTATACTCCTCTTTCATCTACTTTATATTCCTTATTCTTACCGTTTTCATTTATTGTCTAATACTGTTTTTTTGTAATCCTTTTTTACTAATAATGTTCACGGTACATCTTATTTTTAGTTTCTTTAATTTACTTTGTTCAATTTTATTAAAACTTTTATATATTTTAAATCATTTTTAGCCATGTTTTTAGTTTAATATAATTTCACGTTATCTATTCCCTCACTTTGTTATATTATTTTAATTGTTTGAATCTTTTTTGGCGCCCAAAAAATAGTTTAATTCTTTTTACTGTACCTGGACCATATTCCTTTTATGTATTACACACCGACATCCGACGATCTTCTAATAAAGATTTTGGAGGCAAGAAAATACCAGGAACATTAGTTATAATTATTATTATTGATATTTTTCTTTTAAATAATTACTACAAAGATATTTGCTATAGATTATACAGTATGGATGATGGAGACTAAGATACTGTTCTAGAAGTGGATAAGTCGAGGAGAAATGCCGTTGGCAGAGGCAGAGACGCAGACGACCCTATTTGACATGTCAGCCAACCGTGAAAGTGGATTCTCCGGGACCGGACTCCAAGATATAGCTCTGGAATTATATACATATATAGTTCTCTCCAGCTCCAGTCGGCGTAATGATTTACCTACGTACCTCCGCCAGTATTTCGACTGGAATCCTTGCCGCAACATCAATTCCAAGTCGTGAGTTGATATTATTAGCATATTTTCCGTGTTTACTTGGGAATAAGAACATTCATTGTGGCAATTTCACGGGTCCTTCATTTAATATATGACTCCTCTAGTATATATATATA
>NW_027106005.1:437516-441556 GCF_000696795.3 Halyomorpha halys
ATAATTACATTTTTTTTCGATATTTTGTATTGTTGTAATATCGATATGGAATATAAGCAACAATATTACGATATTACTTTATCGATATTTCGTTGAAAAAATATCTAATGTTTGGTATCGATATTAATAACAACATAAATATCGAAAGGGACATGAAATTATCAATTTAAAATATCGAAAAACTATTTTTATGCTTTTTATAATTTTTTTTTTTTTTAGAAACAGATATTTCGATATTATCGAAGGGGAATATCGATATTCCGATATTATCGGTTACTCGATATCGATATCAAAATATCGGATATCGGAGACAAAATATCGATATTTCGATAATATCGATATCGATATGCCATCCCTAGCTCCTGGACGATGCTGCGACTGACTACTAACATGCCGGCCAATTTCTCCCTGCCAGTACGTTAACATCATTAACATCAAGAATACCCGAACGGAATCGAAAACAAAATTGCGCATAATTAGTTGTGACAGTATCGGTACCATTAACACCATTTACAATTTCAACCGACTGGCTTGCATTTTCGCCTTTATCAAAAAAGAACTGTAAATGTATCGAATTTTCTGTTTTTTGACTTCCTTCGTTAATAACCTGTAACTCAAAACTGAATGGACCAAACAGAAAATAACAAAACAAATTTTTTACTACGAAATGCTACTTTGACAACGAGCATAAATCTGAAATTGTTTGATCGATCGCCACAGTCATCTACCAGAAAAAAAAATTCTTTTTCCCTAACCTAATATATGGATTTAATGAAGAAAATTGATAGTTTGTTATAAATAATTGTATTTAGTTAAAATTAAAAGTTTACGTGTTTAATGGCCTTATGTATCATTTAAAACCCATTTTTCTCTATTATAGAGTGGCAGTAAATCTTAATTTATTTATATTTGTATAATATTTATTAATTAATTTAGTTGGAGTAACTGTTATATTGACGTAGGAATCGGATAAAATGCAGAGGAGTACTGAACGATTATATGAACAATATTCACTAGAAGAAAAAAAAAACCTTCTAATAAATCAAGTTCAAAAATTTCCAGTTTTTAATTTTTTTTTTTAATGGTGTTTGGTAGTTTGAGACGACACTAAAAATGAATATGAAATACTTTTTTTCCTATCAATAATCTTATCATTGCCTATTTTGTAGTTATACTATTTTATTTACTCTTTTCTTTCATTTGTATATTATTTTGTTTTCACTTATATTTATAAAATTTTAACTCTACCTTAGTTTACCTTTTGTATTTTATCCTATTATGTCAAAATAATTTTTTTTGTACCTTTTTTTTGGCTTTTTGCACCTCTGACCGTCTTCTTCATAGTTTGGATTAATACGGTCAATTATTTATATATATAATATATTTGTATTATTTTTCAGAGCTAGATATAACAGGACTTACGCCATATTTATTCCCAACACCTTATTAAGAAATGAGACAAGCATAACATTGAAATACAGATTTACTAGAAGTGTTAAGTGGATAATTGTTCAGGTACGGTAGAAATTGGTAGTGAATAGAAGAAATAACAATACTGCTACGGAGGAATAACTCGATAGTAAAACACATGAGTGCAGTATGGTAATGAACCAGTTGTTGCAATTAGGAGCGAGTTACAATTCCTCTCCTAGCTCTCCAGTGACACTCCAGAGTACTCCAGCCCGTCTTTTTGTTCCTTCCAGCCCGCTCGCAATTACGGTTCAGGCGGCTGTGACCAAGCCACACTTCATTTGCTTCAAGTTGTCCAGTTCTCTTTCGCTGGAATAACCATAGTGCAAGATAGACGAAGATTTTTTTTTTCTTGAAAAAGAGCAAAAACATCTGCTTTGTTACTCTAACATTTGATGGTTCTAGTGCAAGAGCCCAAGAGGAGAAAAAAGTCAGTTATTTCATCCCAACTTTTGATTAATTAAATTAAAACTATGTATAATTACTAATCGACATTGATGAGTCAGCCAAGTATAGGTAGGGAGAATAAAAAATGGCGGCTGTTTCAAAACCTTAAAAAAACATTAATTTTTCATTCGTAGCTCTATATCTTAAAAACTACCATCAACACTAGAAATTCTAAAAGAGCATTATTTAAAGAAAAATAAATTTGCTAAAATTTGAGTAGAGTTATTTACGTTAAATGGTTCCCAAGAAAAAGCAACATTTAATTAATAAATGCACTGAAAAATCAGAATTTAGTGAACTTATTTTGAGAAATCTAAATCTAGTAATTTTACATAGTTTTCATTAAAATAATAAAAAATTAGGGTAAAATAATTGTTCGTTTTTTTTTCATCCCGGCTCTTATACTATGAGGATGACTAGTTACGCCGAAAAATCAGAAGTTAGTGAATTTAGTTTGAGAAATCTATATCACAAAAACTATTAATCTATAAGCACTCAAATAAAAGCTAGTTTATTGTACTATAAAGTATCATAAAAACTACTTATAAGAAGATAACCATCATAAACTACTTTATAGTACATTAAACTAGATTTAATTTGAGTGCTCTTAGATATATTAATGTCGAAATATTTTTGAGATATAGATTTTTCAAACTAAATTCGCTAACTTCTGATTTTACGACGTAACTAGTCATCTACATAGTTCAAGAGCAGGGGTGACAAAAAATAGTTATTGTCCCCCAATTTTTGATTATTTTAATGAAATCTATGTAAAATTACTAGTCAATATTGAGGGTGGGGTCTGCCAAGTATAAGTATCTGGATCTAATAACGGCATTAATTTTAATTAAAGTAAATGTAGGTTAAAACCGTTCTGCTTTCCGGCGATTTTACTAAAATTTGTAACTGGATAAAACGGAGAGGATTTATGAATGATTAGATGAACAGCGGTCACCTGTAAAAAATGTTCAATAAAATTTCATGAAACTTATTACTACTACGAAAATAAACGTCATAAACAACTTTATAGCTCATTGACCTAGCTTTAATTTGATTGCTTATAGACATCTGTATGTCAAATAGTTCCTGAGATATAGATTTTTCAAAATAAATTAACTAATCTTTCAGTACATTTTTAAGAAATGTCGCTTTTTATAAAGCTTTGTCTCGAGAACTATTGGACGTAAATAGCTCTATTAGGGCTAATATTTCAGCAAATTTACTCTTTAAATAATGTGCTCTTAGGTTTTCTAATATTGTTGGTAATTTTTAAGATATAGAGGTCCGAATGAAAAAATCAATGTTTTTTTAACGTTTTGAAACAGCCGCTATTTTTTATTCCCCCTACCTATACTTGGCAAACTCAGTTTTGACTAGTAATTATACATAGTTTTCATTAAAGTAATCAAAAATTGGGGTGAAATAACTGCCTTTTTTCTGCTTTTCGGCTCTTGTAGTATGTACGGCAACGCACAAAGTACCAACAAATAATGATTTTTATATATTATATGACGAAAGTATAATGTTTTTTTTTCGGCGAATAAAGAAATTTGTCATAAACAATACAATATTAAAGAAGAAAATAATTTTCTACTGATTAATTAACTTTTTTAACTAATTAATAAAACAGAAATGTTGTCAATAATGTAAAATAATCAGAAAATATGAGTTGAAATAAATTTTTGAAAAATGGCAAATTTCGATCCATTGAAAAAAAAGTCCGTTAAATGACTTAACAAATGTTTTAATTATAACCATAACACTATCGACAGTACTAAAGGTAGGCTGAAGTGCAGAGTTAAATACTGTAATTAAACAGTTATAATTATTGTACAATTACAGTACAAATAATGTATAACGTCACGGTTTAGTTATGTAATGTGTTTGTAACAGAGTTGAGTGGTTTGTTTAATTGTTTCGTTCCCTGGGCGCGTCTCTTTTGTTAGCAGTTTGCCCTCCATTGTTAAACGGAAATAGGCCAGTCGTTTCCGTAATGAGAAAACTCACAGTGAACAGAATAAATAAGGAAAAAAAGAAAGAAGCAACTGAATCCTTCATTTAATGCTAAATTAATATTTTAGATAATAAAACCAGTCGTGTTTGACGGTAGTAAAATAATTATA
>NW_027106005.1:442321-444856 GCF_000696795.3 Halyomorpha halys
CCTTTCTAAATACACCACTAATGCCTGTTGAACAGATTCGATACTTAGGACTCCATCTTGACAAGAGACTTACTTGAAATCCACGCCCAAGACTGAAACGACAAGAAACTGCTCGTAGATTCCGATTGCTACAACACTTACTTGACAAACGCTCTAAACTTCCCATTCACTACAAAAAAGTTAGTATACACTACAATAATCAGACCAATTTGGACTTATGGAATTGAGCTCTGGGGCTCCACCAAACCATCAAATTCTTCCCGATCGTCCATTCATCCAATCGTTACAATCCAAAATCTAACGTAAAATCCTTGATGCTCCTTATTACGTCACAAATAAACTCATTCACAAAGACCTTAACATCCCATTCGTTGCAGATTTGACCCAAAACATACATATTTACCTATTGTATTATTTTGTACAGTTGTAAATTACATTAAATAAATAATTAAAAAAAATATATTTATCTGATCCTCAAGACCCACAAAAAATATATATACCTACAATAAGAAAAAATGTTATGGATGTATCTATATATATACAAATATATTTATATTTTCTCCTCTGTAGTAAGCCCTACAAAAGAGGCGTATATTTTTATTAATTTTTACATACACTATGCAAAAATCATATTGTATTCATACAATATTGCATTGTGGAATAGTACTGAAAAAATATATAAAAAATTATTTACAAATGAAAAGAAAGAACATAAAATAAAACAATAAGAGATGAGAGAAAATAAAAATAAAATTGTAATCATAAAATACAACTTAGTACCAAGGAAAAACTAAATAAAATAGTGTAGGATAACAAATAACATAACAGATGCTTCTTTAAATAACTAAAATACGTTTTTGTAATCGTCTATTACTACTACTATAACTATAGTAAAGAGCATTTTTCTATTTGGAAATTCTATCATATCAAACTCTATATTCTTTTAAATAATAATAATTAATTATGACATAAATAATGAATAAAGAAAAACAAAAAGTGAACAAACTATTTAAAACAAAAATAATTTTATTTGATTTCAGTATATTTAAATAAAATAAAAGTAACAAAAACATAAATAAATAAAACATAAAAAAGCAATATACATATATGCGCTGCCGTACCGTTGATCAGATTGTGAGGGAAATTTTAGATAAATATTTAGGATTTTCCTGGGAAGGTTATAATCTGGTCCGATTTTTAAGATGAAAAAAGTTATTGTTATAAATTATCAAAATTACGAATTTTCTTCAACGTTATTTTTATTATTTTTTATTTTTATTTTATGTAATATATTTACGACAATATTATAGATATTTAAATTGTCTGAAAGAATAAGGAAAAATCATTTAAATCGAACCAGTAATAACAATTATACAGGGAAGTTAACTGTTACCATTTATGTTACTATATTTACCATATTATCACTTCATATATTTATTAATTTATATCAAAGTTTCAATAGTGTTCCATTAATGTAAATACATCCTAAAATATTCCTATAGCAAAGCATTGACGGGCTGTCAGTAAATAATATGGAAACCGAATATTATAGTATTAATATTGGTAAATAAAACGAATACTGCAGTGAATTCTTTAATTTTTTCCTTGTATTATGCAATATTTGTTCGGGTAGAGATGACATTTTTTCTATATATATTTATTTGTTGTATAAACTCTTATAATACAACAATGAAACACGATTATATTGAGAATAATTGAATCAAAATTATTTCACAACATGATTGTTATAAATATTAATTCTTCAGTGAATAAAAAAAAAAAAAAGTAACGGTAACTTTTTCCAGCAATTCCGGACGTGGAGAAGTGGTGATGATGTTTTCAAGAGTTGCCTTTGTTGAAGAGGAGGCTTTGATTACTCAACTCAAAACAAGTTAGCCTGAAAAGAAAATGGACCAAGAGCTGAGGAGGTCTCCCATTGTCACTAATCATTTATCATGACGTTGCTGTTCTCTGCCTCGTCGGAGGTTCACGTCTTAACTATGTCCCACCATCCTGAGGATATTAACATACAGGATAAGTCCATCTTAAGGCGACAGGTAATCTTTTTTCATACATCAAAAACTCAACTCAAATAAAAATTACTTAAAAAAAAAAGTAATTTGAGTTATAATGAATCATAACTAGTTTCAGAACAGATGTTGAACAGAACAGATATTATATAATGTGGCAATACTTTCCATTACTAATTTCTCAAATGAACCTTTTAGTTAATAGATTGACTAACTCGAATTTTATTAGTTTTAGGAAAATACATTTTAATTATATTTTTCGTTGCGAAATTTTAACGTTTAGAATAGTAGCTGTTTACTAAAATTTACATATGCCCCTTAACTTTAATTGTCAAAGAACCAACATTGAAAATAATAAGAAAGGTTTTATGGAGTAAGTTATTAGTTATTATTATCTACTAGAAAGCTCATGGAAAGGTTAAGTGACATTAGAAAAATAATTTTATTTTATCTACTTTTATTTTATTTGATAACTTTTAATTTTTTAAATTTTACTTACTTTTAT
>NW_027106005.1:449150-450698 GCF_000696795.3 Halyomorpha halys
TTTAATTAATTAATTGATAAGATTTTTTCTTTAGTAGGCTGTTCACACACAGACCATTTTGCTAGACTTGGTTTTACAAAAACGTGCATTTCCGCTATAACAGCAGAATTAATTATGATAAATTAATTTCTAGCGATGAAACTAACAATTCAAGTAACATAAAACAACTAAATAAAAATAATAATGATACGGATTTACAATTAATAAATTAATAGCCAATGAGGTAATGAATCCGTAATAACTATGGATTCAACTTGATAAAAAATAAGAATACATAATATATATTATATTGAATTCGTATTATTAAGCATGTTCACTCCATACTCATTACGAATTAATTAGCTAATTATAATTAATTATAAATCTGTATCGTTATTATCCTCTTTATAAGCTCTTTCAGTTAACTAACTTTATTTTTATTTTATTACTTTGTAAATTTAATTATTTTTTTGATGGCTATAAATTAATTCATAGTGTTCTGTTTTATCATATAAATTGCGTAACATAGAGCTAGGGCTCTCTAGAATTTATATTTTTATCAGTATTAATGATTTCCTTGTCCATAGATCTTAAAGGAAAATTGAATTCAAGCAAGCAGTTATTAACGTGATTTTAAAATTTTTAAATCCCTCCCCCCCTAAAAAAACTTTTTTTTACCCCTTGTTGAGATTAACAGCTGTAATTCTAAAATTTATTACAAATTCCATAGTGAAAATTGTTTATAATTTGAAAAATATACAGTTACGACAAACAGAATAAATAATATCGCAATATATATATATATATATTATTTTGGTATCAATGTGTTCAATTAGCACTATTACTCATTGCCCAAGTTTGTGGCACATTTTAATAATATTTATCAATAAATTAAGTAAATTGATTAATTAAAAAAATAAATATAAATTCATAAAAATATCAGAACCGAAAAAAAAACTGCAAATGTACACGCGACTAAACATTCCTTTTATTTATGCGTTTTTCCTCATTTTCTATTACGTTTTACGACTTTCTACGTTAATTTTTTTTTCTAAAATCATTGACTATCCAATGGTATATATTACTACTACTAATCTTATATTATTACTTCTGAAATGTGTTTTTTTTTTAACTGGAGAAAATATTTTTCTCTCATCTCTGTAAGTTAGTTATCATAGCTATTTTTCTTTAATATAAAAATTTTTAAGTGGTTAATTATATTTTTAATAAAATTAAAGGTATTTTAAAGAAAGCCATTTCAAAAATATGGCATTTAAGCCCTGTTAAACTATTTAAATTTAATCCAAATCGTTAGAGCCTTTTTTGATAATATAGGCAAAAATCGATTATATGAAATTACACTTCCAGTAAGTCGATTTCAATAAAACAATTTCCATAAATCCAGGAGTATTCCTGCTATAAATACATCATATCTGTTTTGTAAGATTTTTTCTTTAATTATATTATTTCAAAATTTTTCGAGACCAGGTAATTTTTATCAATTAATTAATTAAACATCCAAAATAGTCTCAACACTATATATTTATTTATTTGTCCTACGTTTCGGCC
>NW_027106005.1:450748-464839 GCF_000696795.3 Halyomorpha halys
ATATGAATGATTAATTTGAATTTAAAAGTAAAGAGTTATAATTAAATTGATTAAAAATAAATTAAGCACTTTAACTAAGTGAGAACATAGGTCTAACCTTTTGAAGATAAGTCTTATTGATAATTAGTTTAATTGGGAAAAGAAGAAAATTGTCATAAAATTATTTTTATTGCATTAAAAGTACATATTTTTGTAAGTAGGTAGTTTTTAGTCCTTTAAACTTTAGATAATTTAAAGGAAACTATTATGATATTGAATTTATAAATTTTTTTGTTTGTATTTAACTAGTAATAAACTGTTCTACTGAAAGTGATAAATAAATTCCAAGACATACCAGAGGAAACATTAGTGTGTTATATGTTAATAATTAATAATAATAATTATATGAAAATTTTAGGTTGTCTCCTTGTGGATAATGGTCCAAGGGCCGAAACGTCGAAGAGGTAATAAAATATGTTGAGAGTAGAGAAACAAAATAATCTGAGATTTTATTACAACTAATTAGTCATAACCTAATAATGAATATATTATATGAGAAACTTAAAATATCTATTTTTCATAGACTAAATGAAGGTAACCTTTTTATCACAAATTTTCTATTTGAAAAAAAAAATTAAAAATAGCTCAGAACTTTACCGACTTGTGTTAGTAGATGTTCAAATTTTTAATTTAATGGTCCGTTTAATGTTTGATTAATTTTTAAAAGACAGACTGTGTAAGGCTTTGTAAATCGATAAGGGAATAATGAAAGTAGAGGCATTAATGACTATACAATGACTGTCATTTGCAGGAAGGTTATAAGAGGCACATATTATTTTAAACAACACAGGGTATTATGAGGATGATGCGATGAGATGAGATGCGAATTAATGAGACAGATTTTGTCGTGAGAATTAAAAAAAAAAGTATATATACATATATATAAATCGAGGGTTGAAATCCGAAATTAAAATAAGAATAAAAACCACATGAAATTCGTTTATTAATAGTTTTATTTATTCAAAAAAGTATATCCGATGACAATATCTAGCCGTCGATACCAAAATAATATAAAGATAATAAGATAAATATAAATTAAATATAAATTAGTTAAACTTTAGATTATTAAGGCTGTGTGGAGGCTGCAAAGATTTGTAAGCTATGACAGTACAATATGAATTAATTTCTGGGGATACAAATAATAATTCAATTAACATAATACAACTAAATACAATAAAATAAAAAAAAATTAATGAGAGAAGTGAATAATAATGATACGGAAATTATTTTGATTCAATGATTGTCAAAATATTATCTTTATATTATAAATTTTTATATAACATTATATTTGTATAGGTCTTGAGGATCATTTAATAATACAACTGTTTTTAGGCCAAGTTTTTCAAATTTATTGTTTGTATAGTCATGCCCTAAAACGAAAAAAAAAACTTTTTTTAGAACAAATAATTTATTTAACTAATTATTATAAAACTACATGTACATAGTATTATTTAAAAATAATAAATATTACAATTAATTGTCTATTATAGTTTGTTCTATATTACTATGACGTGCAACTAATTTGAGATTTGTGTCAAAACTGAATAGGGCTGAAATGAAGGTAGATTGTCTTGGTTTTTCCAACACTTAACAGTTCCTTCTAACAGTTAGTCCGTCTGGTATTTCTGTTTTATATGTTTATATTTAGTGTTGTTAATGATGTCTTATGTATATTTATTAGGTTACAGTATTCTTATATTTTTCTGTAGTGTTAATATTTTTTAAATATCGGTCAAAACTGTATTTTTTGTGATGTATGTATGTTATGTAACAATTCATCGCAATACATGTGAAACGTCGCCTGAATATAGTTCTATTATTGACTGATCTTCATGTACCACAAAAATATATATATTTATTCGAACAGTATTTGCCATATTTTTTCTTAATAATTTGAACAAAAAGTATTTTAAAAAATAAAATATATACAATAAAAAAAACTATTAAATATAATTTTTTTCAATTTCTTGAGCCTGGTATTTATTTATTAAACAAATCAATCCTCATACAAGACTAAAAAGACAAGAAACTGCTCGTAGATTCCGACTATTGCAACATTTACTAGACAAACGGTCTAAATTGCCAATCCATTACAAAAGACTGATCTACAGGACTATTATAAGGCCTATCTGGACATACGGAGTTGAGCTTTGGGGCTCCACTAAACCATCAAATTCCTCCAGAATCCAATCCTTACAGTCCAAAATCCTTCGTAAAATCCTTAATGTTCCTTACTTTGTCACAAATCAAGTCATTCACAAAGACCTTAACATCCCATTCGCTGCAGATCCTAGGCGTCTGAAAAGAAGATGGCCTCGAGATCTTCTCCTCTAGAAATGTTATTGGAGTTCTATCAGTGGATAGATTCTTCACATGTTTTTATCATGTCACTATGTCACCTACAGCAAATTTACTTGTTGTATATATGTGTATACAGTTGTAAATTTCAATAAATAAAGTATTAAAAAAAAATAAATAAAAAAGAATAAATCAAATTATACAGTTAATTTTAAAACAGATATTAGGAATTTAAACCAACATTATGCAGAGATTTTAAGTAAAATAAATTTATGAAAAATATTGGAAACATTTTTTTTTACTATTTACAATTAATTTTAATAATTGGAATCAATATAAATAGAGACCAAAATGGAATTTGAATTAAATTAAAAACAAGGCTGACCCGAGTGTGTGGAAGGTTATAAATAGTTTGTTTATATGGTAGTGATAGTGTGGATTAATTGAAAATTAAAAGTTAAAAGAATTAATGAAGTTATAAAACAATATGTAACAAGACATAAGCTTTGGTAAGCTTATTAATAATAAATATGATTCTCTATTAATTGACTTTTTCATAGGGCGTGTTTGACTTATATAATTATAATTAATAACCCGGGCAGAATAGCTTGCAAAACAATTTTAAATTTTGATGTGAGGTGAGAATTTATATTTGAAGGTATATTAAATTATTAATAATGTTGTTTTTGTAATTGTTACAAATAAATATATAATAAGCTGTTAAATGTTTAGATTGTTCTTGAGTATGGCCAAATTGGCCCAAAATGTTGGACTATTGATGTAATAAAAAGTGTTGAGACTATACAAGGATAAAATTTGATTTATTTAATAAAAAAAAAACTATATTCAACTTTTTTTTTTACATATACTTGATATTCCAGGGTTTTGAGGCCTACATGAAAATACGAGTTAAGGATCTCAAAAAAATTCCATATGAAGGTATGTCCGTTAATTAAAGTTGTATTATAAGTAATCAAATATGTAACAAGAAGAATTATTTTTTATTTATTTAAACTTATATAAATCAAATATTCAAATGGATGCTTGAAGTAGCTTGGCCATTTTACCCTTGCATATAACCCTAGGGGTTGTATCCCCATAGACATTGCAGATCTTCAGCTGGCTTAAACAACCTGTACCACTGTGTACCTTGGACTATTGCTTTCCGATTCGCGGCGTGTAGTTCTGAGCAAGCTTTGTTTATTCAGTGTATCCGACTGGTTTCGATCCCGTGGTCTCATGGTAACTACTATGCAGTTCACAGATATAACATGTGAATTTATATTGCTCAAAATATATTTAAAATATCATAATTATGAAGAAGATGGTGATTATTATTATTAAAAATTATTTTTGTTTTCTTGTTATCGCACCATAACAAGAAAACAAAAATAATTAACAACTATTTGTTTGCTGACGTTTCGCCTCACATTGTAGAGCTAAATAGATACCAAAAACAAATTAAAATATTTTGATATAATAGGATAAAGTATAAAAAGTAAATTAAGGTAGGGTTAAAAATATATAAATATAAGTGAAAACGAAATAATATAAAAATGAAAGATAAGAGTAAATAAAATAGTATAAATTTAAAATAAACAATAATAAGAATTTAAATAATTACGCAAACTATTAGGTTAAAATGAAAAATAGGCGTAATAACACGTAAAATAGAAAAGTAGAAATGAGAAAACAAAATTTAACACTAAAAACGGAAAATAAAGAAGTAAATTAAGATTACATAAAAGTCAAAAGAGAATAAATACAATAAAATTAATATATATAGTTGACCATAAAGATTTAAATATAAGTAGATGGCCAGGGTTGCGGTCAAAAAAAGAACAAATAGTTTAAAATTATTTTAATATCCGGCGTTTCGCCCCACTTTGCAGGGCTTCATCAGGGCTAAAAAGATACAAAAAAAAAAAAAGAAAACTGAGAATATTACAACAATAAGGTAATTCAAGCTGGGATAAATATTATGTAAAATAAAGTGATAAGAAATTAGGAAGGAAGACATAAAATAGTTATGTTAAAATATTATTTTATGTCTTACTTCCTTTTATTTATATGTAATTTCTTATCACTTTATTTTTACATAACCTGTTGAACAGATTCGATACTTAGGACTCCATCTTGACAAGAGACTTACTTGGAATCCACACAAAAGACTGAAACGACACGAAACTGCTCGTAGATTCTGATTGCTACAACACTTACTTGACAAACGCTCTAAACTTCCCATTCACTACAAAAAATTAGTATACACTACAATAATCAGACCAATTTGGACATATGGAATTGAGCTCTGGGGCTCCACCAAACCATCAAATTCTTCCCGCATCCAATCGATACAATCCAAAATCCTCCGTAAAATCCTTGATGCTCCTTATTACGTCACAAATAAACTCATTCATAAAGACCTTAACATCCCATTCGTTGCAGATTTGACCCAAAACAGATATGCGTCTTTTCATTCCAAACTCCTTAACCATCCTAACCCATTAATTTTTAATATTTCATCCTTAACAATCCCTGATAATCCTCCGAGGCGTCTGAAAAGATGGCCACGGGACCAATGGGAGGTTCCTTCCCAAGATTTTCAAGTGTATATGAAACATACTACATATTTACCTGTTGTATTATTTTGTACAGTTGTAAATTACAATAAATAAATAATAAAAAAAATTTTTTTTTACATAATATGTATCCTAGCTTAAATTACCTTATTTTATCTTATTGTTGTAATATTCTCAGTTTTCTTTTTTTTATATCTTTTTAGCCCTGATGAAGTCCTGCAAATTGGGGCGAAACGTCGGACATTAAAATAGTTTTAAACTATTTGTTCTTTTTTTGACCGCAACCCTGACCATCTTCTTATATTTAAATAAAATTAATAATTATAATAATAAATGAATAAAGAACAAATCAAGACCACCCACCTGTTTCTGTTGAGGTCAATACGAAACTGGTAGAATCCAAAATAAACAAAGTGGAGGGGAGGAACTGTTAACTGTTTTAAAATTAAGTATTATAAAATGTAATGTAAAGTTTCGAAGATGAGTAATAAACAAATCCATAGAAA
Source organism: Halyomorpha halys (assembly GCF_000696795.3). Classification (NCBI taxonomy): domain Eukaryota; kingdom Metazoa; phylum Arthropoda; class Insecta; order Hemiptera; family Pentatomidae; genus Halyomorpha; species Halyomorpha halys. The sequence continues at coordinate 456,171 of NW_027106005.1, forward strand.
CTTAAATAACAATGAACCAGGACTAGGTAACTTGGCCCGAAATTGGATATATATATTTAAATAACCGTTAATAAATAAAACTTTTTTTCGTTTAAATAAGATAAATTGTATCCATTAAAGTCTCAAATACTCTTTATTAATATTTTAAATATCCAACTAATAACGGATATGCTATTTAAATTAAGGTTAAATTATATTTTTAAAAGTGAGTGCTAATTAAGTTAATTTATAATTACAAGATTAAAATAAATTAAGTCTTAATAAATATATATCTGTACTATGTTAGATCTGCTAAAGTTATTAAACAAGATTTGAATTATTATTACAATTATTTACATCGTACCGATATAATTTATTTAAGTGTTTCGACCACTAGGGTCATTTACACTGAATTTACAAAGTTAGTACATTACTATTGACATATTTACAATGTTACAAAGTGAGAAAGTTACATATAATTACAAAGTGAGAAAGTTACATATAATTACAAAGTGAGAAAGTTAAAAATTAACAATTACTGTTACAAGTTACATTACAATTTACAAAATTACAATTACTATTACTATTACAAGTTACATTACATTACAATTTACAAGTAAATCTGAAGAGAACTGATCTGGTTCGTGAGCTATACATTCTGTGAGAATATGCCTAACGGTGAGATCGTTTCCACAGTAGCGACACGATATAATTTAAAAATCTTAAACTAGAGTTAATTACTGAATCCAAATGTTGGAGCCATTCTTTAATTAATTAAAACACGGAGAGCACAAATATGGATCTATTGGCGGTTCTAAAACAATGTAAACTGAAAACCATCATGTGGAAGCAGCCTCCTTTGATTTGGCAAATGTGTAGAGGCACATTTAAGTTTAGGCTTATTTTATTAGTCCTCATTTTTGGGCAAAATTAAAGAAAAAAAAATCTTTTTTTTGGTTTATTACGGCTTACATTTTACGCCATAGTAATTATCAAAATTAATATCTTATCGTACCCATTATTTTACATTCACGTTTTCGATAGGATGTCGCATTTAAAGAGTTATACGCGAAAAAAAGACCTGATTACTTTAATTAATTTTTTTCTACTCTGTATTTAAAATTATTTATACATTCCCTTGTTTAAAACCCCTTATATTTAATTACCTTATACTTCAACAATGTAATCCGATATTATAATGGCACAGTTGTAAACAACCTTTTCGTTTTGTATTTGTATGTATTTAGTCAGTTAGCTTTTTAATTAATTAACTAATTAGTAAATTTTAGAACCGCCAGAAATGCATTTACATATTAGGAGTGATTAAAAATAATTTTTAAAATCATTTTCTATATGATCCGGAATTGATCAATAATAATCGAATATTGTTCTTCACATCTCCTTCCACTTAAAACCCGTCAAATCTTAGTTTCCTATCTTTTCCCCCCACTTTGACTATGGGTGCCTGGTATATGATGGACTCTAGAGTAATATCGAATCCAAACTTAAACTACAGCTGAACTGAAGTGGCTCTATCCATCCTTCCGATGCCAGTATTTCCTAGCTTCCTCTTTATTCCAAGTAATTAATACTCAGCACCCCTCTTATATCCTAAAAAGCCTGCAATTCAAATTCTCAATCCAATCCCGTACTATCAGACATCTACCCTTCACCTAATATTGCATATCACTGGAACTCCATTCCCTCTAACCAACCCTTCCCTCGTTTAAAACCCTTCTATTCAATTACCTTTTACTTCACCAATCTAATCCGATATTATAATTGTACAGATGAAACAACCTTTCTGTTTTGTTTTTTTATGTATTTAGTCAGTTATTTTTTTTTTTTTTTATATCTCAGTATCTACAATTATTTATATACTATTTTAATTTAAGTTATAATTAATTGTTTTTGGCCAATATATATTATAAAATTATAATTTTTCTAAAGGAAGCTAGTCACAGAATAATAAACTTTTTCATTTTATTTATTTTTTTTTTTGGAAAACATAGATCGAAACTTTATAAGAATAAATTTGGTTAATAAAACAGATTTAATTTCATTTAAATGTATACTATAGGAGATAAAAGAATTTTTTTCTTTATCCATATTTTTGTTATTTTGACTTCTAATATTCGCGATGAGATCCTCATCTCGTTTTTATGTTTAAATAAGAAATCATGCAAGCGACGAGACAAAACATATCCGAAGCGTGTAGGATACAGCGAAGCGGGAGAAGTAGCAAAAATAACATAAACCTGCTCAACAACAACAAACAGAGAGTCAGTTATTCGGAAATGATCCTAGCAGCGGAACGAAAAAACAAACAGAAATAATATTTATAGTGGCCTTATATTTTGGCACAGCCTTTGGCCAGATGTTATTCCTTTCTCGCCCCACAGTTTTCATAACCCCTGGAGGGAATTTCGTGTTTAGCCAACATTGTTCGCTAATATATGCCACTTATTTAGAATGGAAGGTGATTTATTATAAAATATTTTTAAAATTTTGATAGGATTATTTTTTTTTTCTTGTCTACGAGACGAGATGGCAAATGGTCACGGAAAGGCTTTCGAAAGCTGAATTAATTTAGGAATTTTTGAGTAACAATAATAATTTTCTGAAACATTACATTCAGTTTTTGTAGTTTTTCTAGTGATAATCTCTGGTTAGGTTTAGGTTTAGAGATGTGATGGGCGGGTTAGGGTTTAGGTCCCAGAGCGCTTGGTTTGGAACGTTATGGGTTCAATTCACACCTTGATTAGTAGCAGAAACTCTGATGGCCCCCCAGGATTTGGAAAAAACGAGTTCTCAGCATATACCAATACCAATACCAAATGCAGGTTTTGTCAATCAGTTTTTCACTTTATTTATACTTTATTAGTCGTTACTTTTCATTCGCTCTTTATTATTTATTCAAATTTTAGAAAAACTAAAGAAGGAATGGAGGGAGATAGGTCAATAAATTTCTTAGACCCAAAGCCCATCAGAATACCATATATACTAATAAAAGCAAGATGGTCCGGGTATCAAATAGTAATTAAACAATTTATTATTTAATACTTTGCAGGTCTTCAGAACAGCTAAAAAAGGTACTATAAAAAGGATATCTAAAATTAACTAAGTAAGGGAATAAGATAACATGAAATAAATAAAAATAAATTATGCTGTAGTTAAAAATGATGTAAAATATTTTTTTATTTTATTTTTGTTATTATTACCTTTTTGATAATATATATACCGTTGATTTATGTATTTTCCGTATTTGATGTTTCAGATTTTCGTTTTTACATGTAAATATGTATATTAGTAGAAATTGTACCTTTTCATTTATTATTTTTAGTTTAATTGTATTTTTTTCTTTTTAATTATTATCAGAAATTAGTCACTTTATGTTGTTCATTTTTATCTTTTCAAATTCATTAAATTTTATGACGTTTTATATTTCCATTTTTATTTTGTATTTTACTCTTTAAAGCCAATTTTTGGCGCCTGTATAATTATTCTAAAGGGATTAATTCCAGAATAAATAAAGAATATTATTATTATTATTAAAATATGAGCAAAGTCAATTGAAGAAAATAAAATAAGAAGTACAATGAAAAGTATAAATAAACAAGAAACACAAAAAAGTATTAGATATATAATGAAAACGGAAATAATGATAACTAAAAATTAGATAAAAGAGTAATTTAAATAATGCAGTACAAATTAAAAGACTGAAAATAAGGGAAATAAGAATAAAATATAGGTCAAAATGAAGGACAATAAAGGACACTTACCTTACAGAATGAAGGAAAGCCAAAGAAGGATTTGAGGCGGTTGAAATGTATTTACATAGCAGAGAAGTGGGGGAATTTTACGATTAAAAAGATATAAAGCAATATCGAAGTAAGATAATATCAAGAAATGTATTTAAAAAATATCTATTATATATAAGTTAACATTAAATCATAATAACCATAAATATATATTGGGAGAAGATTGAACGTATGAAGTAGATTATAGGAAGACAGTCCGGGTAGCGGTCAATAAAAGTATCAACATAGTAAAAGAAAACTATTTGTTGCTAAGCAACGTTTCGTCCCATTTTGCAGGGCTTCGCCAGGGCTGTCAAATTGAAACAGTGATGTCAACTGGTAAGAATAAAGTTATGTTAATATAGAATAATGTTAATAAAATAAAATAAATGTAATAAAGGCCATAGAAATTTTTGGGTTTTAACAGTTTTTTTTTTTGTCAATTATCTTTCTTTTATTAATTAATTACTATTTTATTTTTTTACCGCACCTGGACTATCTTTTATATATTATTTTCATATTATGCTTAAGGAATTCCTGCATTAAAAAAATGAACTAATTAAATATATAAACCATTTTAGTTAGATATATGAGAAGACCTTAAGATTCTGTAGCAATTGTACCCTACTATTGCTAAGGAATAGGAAATCCTGAGGCGAGGGAAACCTAATTCCTTTCTTAGAAGTCACCTGTTGACTGGGCTTTGGGGCTTGGTTTCTCTAAGTAATGTCTTTCTATATTGTCATCGGCTGTTACATATTTTATATATTAGTGTAATATACATGGAAAACAATATTATATTATTATATTTAGCAAAAAAAAAAAAAATTCAGGTCTCGAAATATTTAGGTATAAAACGTAGTAGAACCATAAATGGTTTCTGCGGTATGGGCTCACTGTGTAATAGCAATATATATATAAAATAATTTAATGATCTCTTGATGTAATTAAATTACAGTCCAACCCTGTTTATCCGTCCTAATCGATACAGATATAACTTCGATTAAAGGGAAAAATAGATTAGTTTTGCATAAAAGGAAGACTTTTAATATTAATTTGATTTATATATCTGATAAAAGATAAAATGCGCTCCAAAACTTAATATTTAGGTGATATATATAAATATACATAACAAAATAAATAAAATATATACAACCCATGCAGGGTGAGGGGTGCAGTACTTTGCACGGCATATTGTTACTAGACCAACGGTTGTGAAAGAAGGTGATTTGGACAGAATCAATTTATGAGAGTGGGTAGAATTTCCACCGAAGTATTATTTCAAACTATATGTAATGTTTTTTTGGAGTTAACATATTTAGCACAGGTTAAGTGATATTATTGTAATATTTAAAAAAAAAACCTTAAGCCACTCAAATACCAGTAAATAAGTAACAGTCGACGTTTTGCCAATTCAAGTATCATCAGGACAGAAAAAATTTCACGACGCTGCAATACTTAATAAAAAAAATAAATAAATAATATATACAACCAATTATAGCTGCAAGGGTAAAAAAAAGTAGCTTAAAGGACTGAGCAAGCAGTTTTGCAGTTGTGTTAAAAACATACCGTGTAGACACAGTCGCGTGCGCTAAAGGCGATAGAAGAAGGCATCAATTATAGCCGAGAAAGGTGGTTCTATTTCTGGGTTGCCAACCCATCCATAATTCACCACTGTCCGATAATCCCCTCATCTTCTCCCCGCCTCCTTTGTTCCTTTTATTTATGTTCTTTTTTTATCTTTCTTTTTCCATCCCATCCACTATCATGAAAGCCATTAAGTTGATTATATCGTAGTAATCAAAATGTCCTATGTTCCTCGGAAATAATAGAATCGCAAGAATCTTTTATTAAAACTGAGCAACTGGTGCTAAAAAAAGAGAATTTTATTCAGTTTTCTCTTTAAATACTTAAAATGTACTGAAATTAAAATTAAATTTTTATATTGGATGGATAAAAAAAATTGTAATTTTTTTTATATTTATTTAAAATAAACCAAATCTTAATTTTAACACTATATTAATATATTAAGTAAAAATAATTTTCTGAAGAGTAAATTTATTAATTTTCACAGCAGGAGAGCAATGCGAATTTTTGGGGAAAATGAACCTCAACGTTAGATTTCCAGAATCACACTTCTTTTTAATGTTTTTATCTCATAAAATTTGTCAATTTATCCTAAAAAGTGGAATTCGGTAGTTGAGCAGGTATTGGAGGATTTTGTGGCCCAATTCGTGCAATTATCAGTCCTCAGCTTCTTCTAAAATGACTCATAATGATTTTTTTTTATATCCCCATCTAATTTATATCTTAGGGAGAGAATTACCTATAAGGTATTCCACCACCATCCCTTACCAACGTGGAAGTTAAGTTTTAATTTCGAGAGGCCGCCACAGAAATAGAAGTCGACCAGCCCGAAGTCGAATCGGCACCGCTGCAGTTAAGAGGTTGCAAGGACCTACGGCTTAACTTCTGTAGCTTCAGACGACCCTCATAGTGATTGACTTAGGCAACATATGTTTTTTCAAAAAAAAAATTCTGTTCTTTGCTAAGCTTGCACTATTATTGGCTCTATAAAAATCTTATTGCACAGTTATTCTCGGTTCTTGCAGTCCATAGTTAATAGCCCCCATATCACAATCCTCGAAGAATGGTGTCGAAATTGGAGGATAAAAATAAATCCCAACAAATCACATTTACTCTTCGTCGTAAACCTGCCGACTGCCCTACAGATCCGCTACCTTGGACTACATCTGGACAAACGACTAACCTGGAATCCTCACACAAGACTGAAAAGACAGGAAACTGCACGCAGATTCCGACTATTACAGCACTTACTATACAAACGGTCTAAACTTTCAACTCATTACAAAAGACTGATCTACATGACAATAATAAGGCCTATCTGGACATACGGAGTTGAGCTTTGGGGCTCCACTAAACCTTCGAATTCCTCTCGTATCCAATCTTTACAATCCTAAATCCTTCGTAAAATCCTCAAAGCTCCTTATTTTGTTACTAATAAAACCATCCATAAAGACCTAAATGTTCCTTATGTAACCGATCTAGCCCGAACCCGATATTATTCCTTCCATAATAAACTCCCTAACCACCCAAACCCACTAGTTTCTTACCTTGCTTCCACTTCCATTCCTTGCCACTCCGAGGCGCCTGAAAAGTAGATGGCCTCGTGACCTTATATTGTAAACTGTTTTTAGAGTTCTACTACTGGGTAGTTTCTCTATATGCAGTATCATATCATTATGTCATTATGATCAAATTTACTTGTTGTATTTTTTAAACAGTTATGAATATCGATAAATAAATTTACAAAAATAGTTCATAGCCAGTATTAAATGTCATTATTAATATAAATTTGTTTATAAATAAGGTTTATATTAGAATCTGCGTGAATAAGGTTGCTTAACTGTTACATTAGCTGCGGCCAGACATTTTTGACTCTTCCGATAAATCAATCCAGAACAATATGTTAAAGCCTCCGATGCATGATATCAATTTCTCATCAACAAAAACCAACGCGACACCGTGCATTAGCAATCGGTCCTCTGAACGGACATTTCATTGATATTGCGAGAACTTTGTGAAGCACTTTCCCTAGATTTTGAAAATATATATGACTAAAAATGAATTTGGAATTTTCTTTATAAAACAGATAATCAAACTGAACAAAATAATTTTATTGTTCGATTTTTTGGATATATAAATAATAGATTTTGTGGCCGGAAGTAACAGGCACAAATAAGTGATATTTAATAGAACAACAAGAAAAATATGATAACGAATAGTATGAAAAATATAAAATAAGATAATATAAAAAAATATGATAAGATAAAAATTATTTAAAAAAAAAAATAAAAGCTATATAACAACCAAAGCGCGAAAAAAAGTATGAAAAATATAAAATAAGACAAATAAATTGGAAAATCATGCTAGTAAAAGTATGCCAATAATAAAATCATCCGCATATAATATACTTATATTAATTAAAATAAATAACAAATTTACATATGTATATATATTTATATGGGATCTGACTGCAACGTTTAGAATAGATTTTTCATTTTTTTCTATTTTTTCCATTTTTAACGATTATGATTAAACACGGTGAATCAATGAGCTCATGGTGATATTAAGTGTTCATTAATATCAAATCGGAAATATTCTCATTCAAACAGGGCTTAAATGCACTTACATAAAATCTTCTTTTAAGGCAAATTTAATTGTGTTTGTAAAATCATAAAGGATCATAACATAAGAAAAAATATTGTCTTTCACTTAGCTATAAGAATTTTAAATATTATGTACGTGATTTTTATAAATTGCGTTTATTTTTTTTTTTTTAAAGGAACATTCGTGTTTCCCTTCTCCTTTTTTTTTTTTTTTTTTTTTAACTTAATTTAATTTTCTACAAGTCAAACTCGAAAGCTTTTCATCTCCAACGCGGCTCCGCAGGTTTTTCCCCTTTAGATTTTCTTTCGTATTTACAAACATGTTGGCTGCGGAAAGTTCGAAGGGTGGAAACTCGATAGAAAAATTAGAGAAGATCAAAGAAATGCGCGTGGAAAGGGAAACCTCCAATTTTCCGACAGGCAACCGCCCCTCAAAGACTTCCCCAGTTGCCAGTTTTAGTAGACAGAATTATTTCGTCACATTCCTTACAAACCTTGGCTCTTCATTTATCCATTAAAGTCTTCCAGACCCCTTTTCCCACTCTAATCTAAATCTTGTCTTAAGGAGGTCTACCATAAAAGAGACGATTAAAAAAAAAATCAATACAGAAGTAATTTTACTATAATTCACTAATAATTATATTAAACATATATGTATATATAGTTGACCGTAAAAATTGATATATAGGAAGATGGTCAG
>NW_027106005.1:464889-469395 GCF_000696795.3 Halyomorpha halys
GACCGCAACCCTGACCATCTTCCTATATACAATTATATTAAACGTTTCTTGACATATGTGAGTTACGACTAATATGTTTGGACCGTTCCAAGAAAAAATATAATCTTATCAGAAGATATCCAGAAATCATTAAAAGCTTATGACATTGATGAGTACTCCTTATGTTATAGACCAAACAATAAAATTAAAAATTATTATAGCAAATCGAAGGACAAAATTGATATAAAAAGTCAATCAGGGTTGATGTAAAAAAATCCATGTTTAAATTTTCCAGCTGTCTATATAGGTGAAACAAAGCAATAGTTGAGTGAAAGAATATATCAACACAAAAATGATACAAGAAATAAGTAGAAGGATCCCAATAAAACAGCACTAAACTGAATGCAGAATTTGATCTTTAGGGAAAAATAATTGAGTCACAATTTATGTATCAGATAATATACAGTAAATTTTAAAACAGATACAAGAAATTTGAACGAACACTATGCAGAGATTTTAAGCAAAATAAATCTATGAAGTATATGGGTAAAACTTTATGTGACTATTTACAAATAATTTTATTAATAAAATAAATAAAAATAAAAAAAAAAATAGTTTGTTGATATGATAGTTAATAGTGTCAAGTTGATCTAAAATTAAAAGTTTTAAAATTAATGAAATCGGGACAAAATAGGTAAATTGATATAAGCTTATTAATAATTAATATGATCTCCAATTAATTTATTGTTTCATAGGGTAATTTGATTTGTGTTTAATGACCTGGGCAGAATAGCCTGAAAAACATTTTTAAATAATTGGATGTGAGGTGTAAGGTATGTTAAATTATTAATAATAATATTGTTTGTTAAAATTTTTAAAAATCAATGTATAATAAAAGCTGTTAATTGTTAGTATCGACGAAATAATAGTATGGACGAAACGTTGGACTGTTGATGATACAAAGAGGGTTGAGACTTAACATGGATACTAATTGATTTATTTAAACAATAAATATCAGTATCAAGAAATTGAATATATATAAAAATATATATTTTTTAAATTATACTATTATACTTAAAAAAAAAAAAATAAAATTACACAATAATTGGGAATAGTATTTTAAACATTATCAATGTATTTGTTTGTGATTTTTACCTCACCTTAGATTTAAGTACTTAATTGTACATAACTTGACTGCTAAAAAAAATCCTTAGAAGTGGGTTACTTTTTGGTACTTTTTTTTTAAAAACATTTTATTGAAATAATAATAATAACAACAATAAATGTAAAAGTCTTGAGCGTCTATGGCAAGTGTTCTCGCTTAGCCTCCACTGGCGTATATCATCAGTAACGCGGTAATGAGAGAAGCGGGTTTCCCATGTTCGAATATAAATATTGTAAACAGAAATGGATGTTCTAAAATGTTATTTTTTTATTTATTCATTATTATATATTTTCACTATTTTTTATTTTTTTTTTAATTTAATTTATATTTCTGTAAATACATTGTGATTGTTCTCTCTTATCCCTATTACCATTGTCCGAAGATATACGACATATTGTAATATCACACAATATAAAAAAATATTAATAAATGTAAAATAAAATGAATGATAACAATGATACAATATCAAATAAGTACTTAAAAGAGTTAAATAATAACAAAAGAAGTAAAAAAAAAGTAAAGTAAATTAAAATAAACCACTTTGCTTCTGAAGAAATAACATTGACAATAGAAGTTTCGTGTTGCGGTGGTCCTAAATCTCCTTTTTTTTTATTGTCGAATTATTTTAATTTTAATAAATTAATAATTTAAAATCAATATAAAAATATATGTATATATACATAATTTAGCTTTATTTTAGTTTAGAAATAACTTTAATACAAATTTCTATTTTGATATATTTTATTATTGCAGTATATTGTAGAATAATAGATAGTTTAATTTAGCATAGTATTATAATGATATATTGTTTTATAATAATTTTAATTTTATTTTATCACAATTTTATTATAATAGTACTTTATTATCAACAATGTTTTACACGGAACGGCTTTAGGGACCACGCGAATATCATTATTTTTGGCTTCTCTCTTGTTTTTGCTTTTCCTTCCCTTCATTTTTTCCCCCTCATTATCTCTCCATGCCTTTGCTTTCTATCTTCTGTGCACGCGTAACCCTTTTTCTAATTTCTCTTTCCCACAAGAACCTTGATTTCCTTCAGTCTTTTCCCATATCTTTCTCCGTCCAGACAGTCCGTTATTCCTAGTCATCCCGTTTCTTCCTTCATCAGTCTGATGTATTCTCGGATTTTTTTTGGAATATTCCTGGTTTAGTCTCCTGTTAGAAATAGAATTTCAGTCTCCTGATCCTTATTAATCGATAAGTTATTGTCATTTTACTCTTGCACTTTTTACTGGTTCTATTTTTCGTTGATGACAGTCTCGAATTTCACCAAATTTTGGAGGATTTTACAAAGGATTGGATACGAAAGGAAATCGATGGTTCAGAGGAGCCTCAAAATCCAGCCATGCCTTCTAGTCATGTTAATCAGTCTCTTTTATTTGATTGAAAGTTTGGACCGTTTCTTTTGTAGTTGTTGTAACAGTCTGAATTGATGTGTGGTTTCCTGCCTTTTCAATCTTGTATGACCCGAAGTTACCCGTCAGCCCAAATTTAGTCCAAGTTAGGGAATCTGCTCGACACCGATAGGTGGAATATTACTTAAGGATGCTCAAGGGCATACTGTAGTTTTACGAAACGCGTTAATTAAACCAAAACACATGACGATTAAAAATTTTAATCCGGCATTTTCTAAGAAAGAACGAAGACGTAATAAGCAACTGAATGAAGGCGCGTAAAAGTAAATACTGATTAGCTTAACTGCACCCGAAGATACGATCGTGTAGTTCTTCCATAATAATACGCTGCGAGCATCAGGTGTTTGAAGGCGTCAAACAAACTTTGTCTTGTTAAGGAGAAGTAATATCAGAGATTGGCGAAATTATAACTCAGGGTCTACAAACAGTGAGCACTTATGAATCCTCAGTTCTTTGTGAGAATTCGCCCTTAACGAGATGAGTATGGGATGATTGCACAGTCTTTAACAACTCTACTGCAGGTTGTTGATTGGAAAACTGCGAAGAATCGGAATGATAACGAACGATCTATGATGGCATGAATTTCACTCAAGCAAATAAAAATAGGAAAGTCAATGAGATTTTAACTTTCGAGCTTAAATAAAAAGAAGTAGGGGGGTGCCATAGCCCTACTCTCCTTCTCAGCTAAACACGCTAAGGGGTGGGGATGAGACCACACCGATTGAAGGAAACTTTACTTTGAAGTTAATTATTTATTAAATAAATCAAAAATTGTATCCTTGTATAGTCTCAACACTTTTTATTTTATCAACACAAAAATGATACAAGAAATAAAGAAAAGGATCCCAATAAAACAGCATAAGTACAGCATACAGCTAAAAATCAACATAATTTTGATTTTGATAACACCATAATTTTACATAAAGAAAACAATATATTCAAAAGAAAAATACTTGAATCAATTTATATATCAGAAAACATAAATTACATAGTTAATTTTAAAACAGATACTAGGAATTTAAACCGACATTATGCAGAGATTTTAAGCAAAATAAATTTATAAAAATATTGGAGAAATTTGTTACTATTTACAATTAATTTTAATATGAATTTTCAGAATTAGAATAAATACCAATTGAGACAAAAATGCAATTTAAATTAAATTTAAAACAAGGCTGACCTGAGTGAGTGGAAGGTTATGAATAGTTTGTTTATATGGTAGTGATATTGTGGATAATCTGTAAATTAGAAGTTTTAAATATTTATGAATTTTTAAAAAAATAGGTAACTAAATATAAGCTTAGATAAGCTTATTAATAATAAATATGACTCACTAATAATTGACTTTTTCATAGAGTTTTAACTTATAATTAATAACCTGGGCAGAATAAACTGCAAAACAAATTTTAAATTTTGATGTGAGGTGAGAATTTGTATTGAAGGTATGTCATATTATTAGTGATAATGCTGTTGTTATAAATGTTACAAATGAATATATAATATAAGCTGTTAAATATTTAGATGGCCGAAATGGCCGAAACGTTGATAATACAATTTTTGATTTATTTAATAAATAATTACCTGTCTAAAGAAATTGAAAAAATATATTTAAAGTTAATTATTAATTTTGTTAAATCCATAAATGTCATTGTTTTTTGTTATTAACTTTACTTTTATCTTACAATACTTCACAACGCAATAGTGAGAATACTAGAGTTAATATAACCAAAACTTTACGCGCGTGAACCACCTAGTTAATTTATATATGTATATATAGTTGACCGTAAAAATTGATATATAGGAAGATGGTCAGGGTTGCGGTCAATAGTGAAACAAAAATAGTTTACAACTATTTATTTTCCAACGTTTCGCCCCACTTTGCAGGGCTTCATCAGGGCTAAAAAGATACAAAATAAAACTATGTTA
>NW_027106005.1:469476-473817 GCF_000696795.3 Halyomorpha halys
CAAGAGTAAAAGTTTCATATAAAAATACGTACAATATAAAGCTAAAAAAGTACAGGAGATGTATATAAAACAAAAACAATACGGGAAAAAAAATAGTTGATAAAAAAAAAAAATGGAAAATAAATAGTTGTAAACTACTTTTGTTTCACTATTGACCGCAACCCTGACCATCTTCCTATATAACACCGAGTTAATGGTATTATAACCAAAACCACGTCGATTTCTATTTTTAGCTAATTTTATAATTCAGACCGATGTATTAACATAAGGACAGCTAGTATATGATATAATTAATATTATATCTTAATTATAATCATGAATAGTAATATATTACATGAAAAAGGATGTAGTAACGAGAGAAGGTAAGTACTGGACAGATCTGAATGGGTAAAGCTCAAGATGTGTGTGTGAGTGTGAAAGAGGACGGGATAACTGGGGGTTGACATTTGATAAATGGAGGATGAGACCAATGAAAAGGCTCCACTCAAAGGCTACAGCTGAAAGGCCAACCTTCCACCAATAGAATTATCCCTTAGAGAGGATAACAGCCGTCCGGCTCTACAAATAACTCCTCCCTCTGCCCATCCATAATGTCATAATATTACTATTGCTACCATGTATGATTTATCCTTCTTAATATCAAATAATTTCATCGTCCAAACATCTATATATGGTAGTTGAAAGTTCCTTTTAAATAGACGTAGGTATTTTGTTTGAGTAGGTTCTAGTTATAACGCGGAAATAGCATCTCTTATAAATTAGGCATACGAGATAATACATAAAAGAAAAAAAAATCATTACAATCTCTATATTATATAAAACACTTTTAGTGATCACCGTGTAATATTTTATGTATAGGAAGATGGTCAGGGTTGCGGTCAAAGGAGAAACAAAAATAGTTTACAACTATTTATTTTCCTGTATAGGAAGATGGTCAGGGTTGCGGTCAAAGGAGAAACAAAAATAGTTTACAACTATTTATTTTCCGACGTTTCGCCCCACTTCTATCTTTTTAATAATATTTATTATTACTATCGTATTTCTGTATCTTTCTCTTATCATTTTTCATTTTTCGTCATATCTTTATCGCTACTTCCTGTATACGCGACGTATCTTAAATTGAAATATAACCGTTGAACGGCTGGTGGGTGGAGCCAGTTCCCCACTCCTCCAAGCTTCCGCTTCATTGTTGCCAACTGTTCACCCGTTTGCTTTGAACAGGTAGGTTGTCTTGACTTGTTCTTTGCTCATTTATTATCATTTTATATCTTTATTATTACTTATTTATGTATAATTATTATTTTTTCATGACGTTTATTTAATCTTAATTTTTTTTCTTCTTCCCCGTATTGTTTTTGTTTTATGTACATCTCTTGTATTTTTTAACTGTATATTTTACGTATTTTTATAAAAAAATTTTACTCTTACCATTGTTACTTATTTTTATTCTTATCATTGTATCATTTTGTATCTTTTTAGCCCTGATGAAGCCCTACAAAGTGGGGAGAAACGTCAGAAAATAAATTGTTTTAAACTATTTTTGTTTCTCCTTTGACCGCAACCCTGACCATCTTCCTATACAGGAAAATAAATAGTTGTAAACTATTTTTGTTTCTCCTTTGACCGCAACCCTGACCATCTTCCTATACATCAATTTGTACGGTCAACTATATATACATGTATGTGTAATATTTTATTTTATATATAATAGTAATAATCCTATGAATGGTTTGGTAGTACCTATTGATATGCTAAGACAGGCTCAACAGTAGGTTCTCTTAGACACAGTATTTATAATGCGAAAAATTTTAAATATTTGAAAAAAAAAGGGAATAAACAAAAATTATTGGACTTCTAGATCCCCCTTAGATACTCAACTCCCAAAAGCGAGAAAACAGAGGAAATAATAATAATTTTCTGTATTCTTCCTGGGATTGATCCCTTCAGAATAATATTACAGACGTTAAAATTAGGCTTTAGAGCCTTAGAGTAAAATACAAAATAAAAATAAAATTATAAAGCGTCATAATATATACTGAAAATAATGAATCGATTGAAACGATAAAAATGAATAACAATAATTAACAGCATACATAAAATAAAATTAGAACATATAAAATAAAACTATGTCACATCATAAAACATAAGGTGACTACCTTTTGATAATAAATAAAAAGAAAAAAAGTGATAACAAATCAAGTACAATTAAACTAAAAATAGTAAATGAAAAGGTACAATATCTGCTTATATAATAAAATTATAAAATAATTATAAATTATAAAATAATAATAATAAAATTCCACGTACAAGAGAATTGGCCCTTAAAGACTCAGCAGAATCCATAGACAAAATAATAAAATTTCTGAATGAAAATCAACTTTATACTAAAATATAATCCACCAATACTGACCAGTGTAAAAAAGGAAATAGTCTACATTCAACCATCAAATGTCAAGACTAGAAGATAGATGAAGTAAAAAGGGTGTAATAACCTAGATGTTGATCGCCCTGAATAAAAATCTAATCTAATCTAAAAATATGCTTATATACATATTTAAAAGTATAAACGAAAATCTGAAACATCAAATACTGAAAATATATAAACTAACGGTTTTTTTTAATTATTATCGAAAAGCTAATCATAAAAAATCCTGTCCTTAATCATAATCTTAAGGAATAATCCAATAAATAAAATAAAAGGAAAACGAATGGAGTTGATTATATGAGTCTAGATTATACATGTTTGTAGACTCTTCGTAAATATTAAAACATCCAATAATATTTATGTTAAATATTATCTCTCTTTCCATCTATACACATCTTATTTGAAACTTTTAATTGTTATTCTTCCGGAATCGGATGGACAGAAGGTGGTCGAAGATACGGGATTTGAAGGTTGGAAGGGTATTCTATAGGGAAGAGGAACGGAGATCTACCAAAGGCTGCGGTTCGATGAGGAGTTACATATATGTCTGAAGGCCGTGAGCGGGTATTGCGGGAATGAACTGAGGATTTAAATTGAAGGATATCACAGATGAACGATGGACGGCGGGATTGGATAACTTGGTTGACAAAGGAAGCAAGAAAATATTTACGATGGAAGGAGAGGTAAAGCCACTTCAACTCTTCATAAAATCGGATGAATTGTACAAAGCAATTAATGAACCGCTTAAATTTGTTAGCAATCAAATAAGGTGGAATGATAGTTTAACTGACGAAAAACGCAATTTGCGGGACTAAGACGTAATAAAAATTCAGTTCAATTCAGAGGAAAAAGTGATAACGAAC
Organism: Halyomorpha halys; assembly: GCF_000696795.3. Classification (NCBI taxonomy): domain Eukaryota; kingdom Metazoa; phylum Arthropoda; class Insecta; order Hemiptera; family Pentatomidae; genus Halyomorpha; species Halyomorpha halys. The sequence continues at coordinate 472,765 of NW_027106005.1, forward strand.
ATTAGGAACAAAGAGGCACTAAATTGAAGTACAACTTTGGAAATTTATCATTTGAGAATATTTTTGTTTTAGTTAAAAACGAAAAGGTGAAATATAACGATGGCGAAATATAGCACCTCTTTTATGTCTGTAATTATATGACCAATACGTAACCTCATTATACTGTACTTATGAAGGAAGGCTACGTACTTGCAATCACCGATTTCAATGAAACTTGTTTTGATAATACTAGATCGATAAAATATTAGACAAGTGTTCGAAGGTTCTTACCAACGCACCCTAGAAGCAAAAACAAAAAAAAAATTACATATTATAAATTACACAGTTATCACATACCGCCTTTGCTCTGCATGTATTTAATAGTTATTATAAATCAATCTATCTGTTATGTAATAAGAACAAAAAATCGCATTGAATGAGATTTTATGGGTAAAAAATTACAATAACCAAAAGTCACTTCTAGTAAAGTATACCAAAAATATTTTGTTTAAGAAAAATCAAGTTAGATTGGGTTTAAGCGTATTTTCAAATCCTTAAATATGAATTTTCATATAAATCAAAAATGAAAAATTTTAGGGCTTGATTTTTGAAGTTTTTTTTTGTCTATGTTCTGCGTTCATGAAATAAATTAATAACTCCACACAATATTAACCAAATCCAACGGTTGAAAAGCTAAATTCCCGCTCTTTTGACGTATATGAATATTTTATATTTTTTTTTTTTTGTAGAGAAAAAGTAGTTTCAAAATATGAACGTTTTTATTTTTGTTTATTAAGGTTTAATTCGTACTATTTAGTGAAGTTTAGAGTGTACTAAGCCTATTTCAAGTTTCGTATAGATTGATAGTGTCATGTTGAACTCATTGCGATTTGTTTTTGGATGCAGAACAACAAAAAAAGTTTGAAGTTATGAAAACTTTTTGATACTGTCGATACCGAAGGCCTAACCTAAAGTAAGACGAAAATTTGGACGAAATTTTTTATTACTACAAAAATTAATATTAAAGGTTTTTACAGGGTATGAAAAACGAATATCTATTTTATTTCTCTAATA
>NW_027106005.1:473902-491115 GCF_000696795.3 Halyomorpha halys
ATATTTGTTTTTTTCCTATAAAGGAATACATATTTGGACATAGCAAAGTGGAACAAAATTTTTTTTTCTAATAGTAATAAAGTAAATTTTATTACGGAAGTAAAAAACACTTACCTATAATTAGTTGTATCCTTTCATCCTTCTCTTTTTTAGCCGATCTGTAAAAATTAATCTGTGTTTAACTCGAGTTTATTTATTTAATTAATTTGTGAAAATTAAGTAAATTTTTTATTTTAATAAAGATCGTAGCGAAGCATATTTATGGTTGCAAATAATAAAGATAAAAGCCAGTCTTGATAACAGAAATGGTTCTAAATATATATATATTTTTTCATTCAGATTCATTTTGAAATATTTTTCAGTCGTAAGCCCAAGTATAACCATCAAATTTAAATCAAGAATCCTAAAGGGTTATTTTGGCAAAAATAATTTAAATATATGAGTAACATTACCTTAAAAAAAATCTAGGAGTACATGATAAAAATATCTTTAACTAATATAGAAACATAGTATCCTTTTCTTTTATATAATTTTCATCATCTAATTTTAAAGGAAATATTAATATATCTACTTATATATTTTTTAATAATATTAATTATATTATATATAATATTAATTTATCTTTATCTTTAATAAAAACTTACTGCAGTTATAATCAGCTCTTTGTAAACGGTATATTTTTATTAATATAAGAAAAACAAAATAAAAAACTTAACTATATTATACAATTGTGAAAGGGAGCTACGAACAACGGATCAAACTTGACTTCTAATCAATTCAAACTATAATCCATGACACATTGACAAAGAAGTAATTTTGAATGAAATCAATCAATCATAACCCTAAGCCAACTTAGAAATTCCTAAGTCATCATGCCCCCAACGTAGTAAAGCCCAAAGTTCAATACTTGTTAGGAACTTACTAATTTCGTGTTGCTTTTAAACGTTGATTTTGTTTATACATACATGCATACATACACATACACACACAAACAAATATATATTTAAAAAGTGCTATTTTATTTTTATGGTCAATTATCTATTTTTTTAGTTTATTTATTGGTACATGTGTACCGAACTTTATAGAATAAGTAATGGACTTTTTTTTTTTATAAAAGCAAATAGAGTTGGCAGTTATAAAGTTGTATAGGTAATGATGGGGACCCATGGGAGGCACAAACTGCTTTTTGCCCGCCTTAGAATCAATCTCCATGGACTTCGTCCTAATGCTTTTGGGACTTAAGTTTCCCAGAGTTCGATCGCTACAAGTCCCCTGGCGAACTTAAACTCGGTTCTAAAGAGCTTCACAGTTTCCCCCAGTACATTTTTCGGCTGCATTCTGAATTCCAATAGAACCGCTAAGGGAATAAAGAAAGAATAAACGTGTTGTCAACGACATAACGTGTATAAAAAGTAAGGATAATTTCTATAAACGTTAAAATAGGAAATCGAAATTGGTTCTCGTTTATAAAGAAATATCGGATCTAAGGGCCGTTTTATTAAAAATAAATAATTATATGATACAAAAATTAAATATTTGTAAGAGGAGAAGATGGTCGGTGGGTGCGGTCAGCAGAAAAAAAAAATAAACAAAAGAATAATTTATTTGGGCCGACGTTTCGACCTAATTTTCAGGTCTTCATCAGGGCTATAAAAACAAAAAGACAACAACCATCATTCAGAGAGAAAAAATAAATAAATAAAAGACTAACAAATTTGGAAATATACAGTAGATTGATAACATTATTATTTATAAGTATACAAATAATGCTATCAATCTACTACTGTCTTTGTCCATAGATATTAATTATTGTCCATTTTTATTTTAATAAGTCTCTTGGCCAATGCCGTTTCAACCTTCTAGAGCCCACCTAGTAGGGATGGGTGGAACTAGATAAGGTTTGAACCAAAGGATTAGGATGGTTGGAAAGGTTTATATGGAATTTTAAGAATTTGGTTGGTATGAGATCAAGGACAAAAGGGATATGTAGATCATGGTGTAGTGTTCTGTTGGTAACGTAGTAGGGTGCATTAATCAACTAGTTTATATTTTCATTTCATTGTTATGTATATTTCCAAATTTGTTAGTCTATTATTTATTTTATTTTGTTTATTTATTTTTCTTTCTGAATGATGGTTGTTGTCTTTTTGTTTTTATAGCCCTGATGAAGACCTGAAAATTAGGTCGAAACGTCGGCATAAATAGATATTTCTTTTGTTTATTTTTTGTTTCTGCTGACCACACCCACCGACCATCTTCTCCTCTTATTTATCTACGATCAACTATCTTGACCTCATTTAAATATTAGTATTTTAGTACCATCTTGTGGAAGCGAGTAGATGAGTGCCACTGTGATAGAGTTAGCTCTAAGGATCCGGGTTCGAATATGGCTATAACTATTTTAGAGATAGCTAATTAATAATAACAGATAATTATTTTATGTTTTAATGTAGCTGTGAGCCTTGAAGGTTCAGAAGCCCTCCAGAGTCCACCCATCCTCATGAAGCGGGTAACCTTAATTGGGTAAAAATCCGGCGGTGGAATGTAATTCTGAGCAAATCGTCTCCTTGCACAATCGTTGATCTAGTAGAAGTACTTTCATTGCATTTATTGCATCCTAGACCCATCATGGTTTGTAGCAGTACAGATTTAATTTTTGTTTTTCAATACCATCTTATAGAATAAATATTCTAAAAAGTAACGTTCATTTTTTTTTTTTTTTAATAAACAATTGTCAATAATATCAGAAACAATAAATTCATTTGTATCAAAGTTTATATTTTAATGTTTTCCTTATAAGATTTTTTTTTTTTAACTGTTCCTTGAAAACATGAAAAGTTGACCATTTAATGTTCACAATGAAATGAGTTTGAACAGAACAAAAAAAAATACGAATTTCTCGAGTATATTGGATTTTAATTATAGATATACTAAATTATATAAAATAATATTTACTACAGATTTTGTCTTCTGCACATATTGGATTAAATGAACGGTTTCACAGACAACTAGATGTGTTAAATCACTATTAATTTCGATGTAATGTTGCCTTTAAGAGGCGTAGCTCTCACCCCTCAACGTCATTTTATTTACGTTATTTTCCAAAAAAAAACCTTTTTGGGTGATACTGGAACGAAAAATATTAGACACGTGCCAGATGGTTCTTACCATAGCATTTTTTTTTTTTTCATTTTTTCTACACTGATGGATATTCCTGTAAATATCGAAGTTTTCCTGAGCTCCGAGGGCGTGGTCAACTCACATCTTTTTGGCTTCACTTTTGACTAGAAGTGGTTATAACTCATATGAATGCGTGTGATTACATACTCACCAGCCAGTTGGTGTGGCACTTGCGTACTTTTACCTCCTTTTCCTCTAAACTTTTCCTACCATCTATTTAAATATTCTCTATTACTCTTGAGTTATTAACAATCATTTCACCTTCTAGAACAATTAATATCCTGATGACTTATGTTGAAGGCATTTTCACTAACATACCCCTATTACATTTCCTGCAATACCCTGCGTCCCCCTGGAAGATCCCGCTACCTGACCATATGAAGACAAATATCGACGGAATGGATGAGGTGTAAAATCGCAGAGAGAGGGAGGAGTGATGAGGCACAGAGGGAGCGGAGGGAGCGTATATCCGGGCAGTAGACAATGGAGTGTTATCGGGACCCGGGGCCATTGTCATGGCTGACAGCCGCTTCCCTTCCTTCTCCTACCTTGCTCTCTTCCATACTCCCTCCGTTTCCAAAATTACGCTTTAAAATTCAAAATAAAGTTAATAACGACATTTGCAACCTCATTACTTCACAGTTAATTGATAATAATTCACACTTTAATAACTTATATAGCTATATTGGATTAAGATAGTTAATCGTATGAAGTAGATGGTAGGCAGATAGTCCGGGTGGCTGTCAATAAAGCAATCAAAATAGTAAAAGAGTTGTTAACCGACTATATAACCGCAAATTTGACTTATTCTTAGTTATATGTTTATCGTTGCCCACGCTCAGTGGAGAAGGGGGTGAGTTAAAGTCAAATGAAAAAAAATATAATCGCAAAAGGAAAAAAAAAAAATACAGAATAAATTACTCCTTAGGCGCCACGTTATTTTTTTCCTTAGAAATAACGAAAACCCCGAAGCATTATGCCCACAATATAACTAAAATATACCCCTATATAAACATGTTGAATTATGACCACTGGCGAATACCTTTACAAGTAGATAAAAGAAAACTTAGGGGGTGTTACCTATTCCGTAAACAACAAGAAAAATATAATTAAATTAACAAGTTGAAAGCAGAGAAAGAACAGCAGAACTATATGAACAAAAGTTTAATAATAATAAAAAAATATATATACAGGGAATGAAAAAGGAAAAAAAAGAATTCTTATCAATTAATAAAACAATTAAAACTTATAGGTTGACTTAATCTTAACCTTAATAACTATATTTACATTATTATCCAAAAGAGTATAAAAGTGAATATAAAATAAAAACAAAACTGTCGACTTCTCATCGCTAATCTCACCCAAATCGTATAGTCTCTGACGAATCTTTTTCAAATGGCTTAAATTTATTTTTAAAAAAGTATGAATCACTTTTTTGTAAAGATATTCCATATAAAACTTTTATAAGTAAAATAATTAAAGGTATTTAAGCAGAAAAAAAAATTGTAGGACAAAATATAATAATTGGTTTGGTAATTTCGAATCGAACACAACTGAAGGGTGTGGTACTCATTTTATTTATATCGGTTAGTCTTGTAAGTCTAAAACGTCTGAAGTTAGAAGTCTCGAATCTGGGATAGGTAACTTCCGTAACTATTAAAACAAAATAAAAAGAATAAAACTGAGTCATGAAGGTTACGGGCAATTATTAATGTTTTTTTTTTAAATCTATTTTTCTTTTTTTGAAAAGTCTATACTCTCACTATAATAAAGTTTAATGAAGTTTACCTTATATAGGACTCTATTATTAGGCTTTTGTCTTGAAGTATCCGAAGCGAGATTAGATCTAACATGCCTCATGAACATGTATACGAACCTACGCCTTTTCGACTACCATTTGTGAACCTGGTCAAGGTTATTTCGTAGAATCGTTTTTAAACCTGCACTTCATTCATGAAGTATAATTTATGAATAGAAAAAAATACGTAAGAAAATATTAAGTACACGTCTTTTCAGTAAATTTTAAAAATTCGTATGTTGTAAATTTTAAAAGCTAAAAATGTAAACCTTATTGGTTAAATTTATATATTTCTAAATTATTATAAAAATTATTCATATAGTGTTAAAATGTTTAGTATGAGGAGAAGATGGTTGGAGGTGCGGTCAAAATGAAACACAAATAAGTTGATGTAACTTATATAGAATTTATATACTTATGTAGAATAAGTAGGTAAAATAACATAATCAAGGAAATAAAATAAAAATGAAGTTATATAATGCAAAAAACTATGAATTATATTATTTAGAAATATTAGTTATTAATAATTTAAAAATTGAAATATGGAAAGAAAAATGAAATTGAGAGAAAGAAAATAAATGTAACCATAATAATTGATAAAGAGGCAAAATATAAGTAAAGTTTAACAAAAGAAATGAATATAAGAAAAACAATTTTTTTTTTTTTTGAAAACAACAATAATAATATATGGTGAACATAAACTAATAACGTGGGTAAGGAAAATTGAGAAAAGAAGGGGTGTTAAAATAAAGATAGCGGAACAAAAGAGAATGAAACGAATCTGTTAGCTTGAAATCCAATCGCCAAGTGGTATTCTGCGCCGATAACGGCCGAACTTCGAATTAAAAAAGACGTTAAACGAATTAAAATGACGTTAAGATTAATGAGTTAAAATGTTTATTTTCTTATAACTCCAACGTTTCGGCCATCTGAAGGATTGGATATTTATAATATCAAAGCTAACAATTACATTAAAAATTTGCAGGGCATTCTGCCTTTGTGAAAATATATCTTAGTCTATCAACCTGTTTTTATCCACTATCTTGCTTATTCTAATTTTATTGAATTTATATTATCTACTTAAACTATATCAATAACTTTGTAGACAACCTTTGTTAGACCAAGATATATTATGACAAAGGCAGACTATCCGGGAACTTTTTAATAACATTTTAGCTGTGATATTAAAAATATGATGTCCTTAAGAATGGCCAAAACGTAGGAGTTATAAAAAAAAATAGGTTGTGGCTATATGAATATTTTTTGTAAATCTGTCAGTTTAATATTTCATAATTACTTTAAAATTGCGTATTTTAAAATTGACGATGTAAAAAGTTTTAAAAGTTACTGAATAGACGCGTTCTTAATATGCACTGACGTAATTTTTTTTTATTCATAAATGAATGAATGATTTGCAGGTTGAGAATGTCCGGAATGGTCGAAACGTAGGAGTTATAAGAAAATAAACATGTTGAGACTACAATTTAACAAGAAATTAAATTATATATTTATATATTTCGTAAGAGAAATCAATATGACCTTCCTTAGCAATATTCCACATAAACAGCAGATGATTTTATTTGTAACTTTGTAATTAAATACCTTAATGTTCCATATGCAAATGATCAAGCCTGAAAAGAAGATGTCCTCGAGACCTTCTAATGCAGAAATATTATTAGACTTAACTACCAATGGGTAGTTCCTCTCAAGGCCTGTATCGCTCCATTATGATCTTGGATAAAAATTAGTGTATTTTTATGAAAATGCAGTTGTAAATATTAACAAATAAACATACAAAAAAAAATACACCAGTCTACTTAAATTGTGATATTGCCCACCCTGCGCCGAGTCCGAGACTTGTTTTTATTTAAGAACGAAAAACTTTTCGAGTGAGACTAGTGTAATTATGCTGTTTAGAAGAGGAGGACTGTAGGTGTGGAATTACCTGTTGGGCCTAAGGCAGTTCCTTTCACCTGTTGGTAGATGATTTTATTAAATCCCCCCCCCCTCCCAACAAGGATAATTGTTACACGGCACATCCCCACCACGCTGCATCAAAGGTATTGTTTTAACCAGCTTTGACCAATATCGGTTAGCTCCGAAGCCTGGGGCCATTATCAATTTCTCCTATAAAGCCCCTGTAAACGGCTTATACTCTTGTTTAATAGTTCAATAGTAAGGCCGTTAGTTGTTTAATGTTTGTTAGTTTAGGGCAGCAACTTCGTAATCAACTCCAAACGTTACTGTACTCAAGACGATAAAAGTGGAAATATTGCTACCTTGTACTATTTAAAATTTAGATTTTTTTTTTATTTTATCACATAGTATAAAATTATTTAGTAAATAATTAATTTTTATATAGCACTTAAGTGTTTCGCAACATCGTGATCAAAGCAGGCTGGGGGATGGTTGGCAACATTTTACGTTCTTACTTTTGATGCAGAACGGTTGAGGTGTGCTAATGGTCTTGATATCTTTGAATAAATCGATCAGGCTATGTTATAATTTTTTTTCAGAACTTCATGTGAACTACTCTATACTCACGAGAACCTTTAAGTAAAACATTCAAGCTATTTCTTCCGGATTCGGGGTTGGTTGGCACAGTTTAGAAAAACTTAATAAAAATGCCAACAAAGGATCTATAAAGGGAAAAATAAATATAATAATTAATATAAAACGAATTTTTTAAAAAAAATTTTATTTGTTTATTTCTATTTATAGTTATAAATAGAAGTTATATAGTTATAACTATATTTAAATAAAACACATTAAGTAAATTTGATGTAAGATCAAAATGGAGTGATACTGCCATGTTGAGAAACTACCAATTGTAGTACTCTAATAATATTTCTACACTAGAAGGCTTCGAGGCCATCTTCTTTTCAGGCCTTATTCGGTCAGACAGTTTCAGGTCGAGATAGGCCTTATTATATGTGTAGATCGGTATTTTGTAATTAGTTGGAAGTTTAGGCACTTTGTCTTGTAAGAATCGACGATCTGTTTCCTGTCTTTTCAGTATTTTGTGAGGATTCCACGTTAGTCGTTTGTCCAGATATAGTCTGTTTTACAGGGGTAGAATCAAATTTTACTTCCGAAAATTGTTGAATATTTTGTAGGCAGAAACGCCATATGCCAATATGCTCCATAAATTAGATTGGTGTGTATTAGATGATGCCAGACTATCATATTCTACATAGTGAAGAGTAGATAGTTCACCGTAGATAATGTAAAGGAGAAGAAGATAATTGGGGGTGCAGCAAAGATGACACCAACGTTTCGGCCAGAATTTCACTTTTTCTTCAGGTTTTATAATTTCATTTTTTATGTTCATCACATGTTGTTATTGTCAAATTAACTAATTACTCCTTTTGTCTTGTGTAGCTTTATATTTTATTAGTTACGTATATTTTCTTTCTCTTTTTTTCCCACAAATTTAATTATAATAATTATTATTAAATTAAATATTTATATTTCAATATTTCTTCTGGATTATATAACTTTATATTTTACTTCTTTAATCCTGTCATTTTACTTACATATTTACCTACATTTACGTTTTATTTCCCATTTCTTTCATCACTTTATTTTGAATAATTTTCGTTTTGTACATGTATTCACTAACAAGATGTAGTCCAGAATATACTGTGGCCAGAGTCAGTAAAACCATGGTCGACATCCTACCGCAACAGCCGCAGAGAGGAGGTTGCTCTGGCCCGCTTGAGAATAGGTCATACTCTCCTCACGCACTCTCACCTGATCAGAAAACTGCCACCTCCAACGTGCAAATATTGTCAGTCCATTCTTACGATTAGACATATTTTCGAAGAGTGTACTCACTATTTGCCAACAATTATTTATTTATTTTATTTTATTTTTTTACTTTTATCATCCCATAGGCGTTGATGACCAGAGGGTTTTACGCCTTTAAGCAACAATCACCAACAACAACTAACAAGATTTTCATAATTTGCTCTTTCCTCTTACTTAATTTTATTACTACTTTTCTGATACAGCTTTTATCTTCTTATAATACTTGTATAAAAAATGTATTTTCAATATTGTTTTGCATCTATAATTTAAGTTGTTTTCTTATTTTTTTAAAGGAGGGAATAGAATTCCATAGGGAAGAGGAACGGATAAGGAAAGATCTACCAAAGGCTGCGGTTCGATGTGCAGTTACATATAAGTCTGAAGCCCGTGAGCGGGTATAGCGGGAATGGTCTGAGGATTCAAATTAAAGTATATCAAAGATGTACGATGGACGGCGGTATTGGATAACTTGATAGAGCAAGGAAGTAAGAAAATATTTACATTACAGTTTATGTCAATAATATTTATTTTATCCAATTTTTTTGTTTATTTTAATATCTTTTGTATATAACTTTTATTTTTAGAAGGTCTATATATCCTTTTTATATAAATTTTTTATGTAATTAAATATTCTCAAAGTTCTATCGCGCTTGTAGCAGCACTACTACTTGCCCGACTCCACCTCCTCTAAGTTCCAACCCCTATTAAATTTATGACTTAGAATATAGGTAGTTTATAGCAATCTAGGTTCCCCTGAAGACAGCTGAGTTAAAAAATGGTAATTAGGTAAATTATATGTATATAGAGGTTATATTTAATGTTTAATTTTCAGTAGTATATCCTTTAATAATACCCCACTTATTCCTGTCGAACAGATCCGTTACTTAGGACTACATCTCGACAAACGACTGACATGGAATCCTCATACAAGACTAAAAAGACAAGAAACTGCTCGTAGATTCCGACTATTGCAACATTTACTGGACAAACGGTCTAAATTGCCAATGCATCACAAAAGACTGATCTACATGACTATTATAAGGCCTATCTGGACATACGGAGTTGAGCTTTGGGGCTCCACTAAACCATCAAATTCCTCCAGAATCCAATCCATACAGTCCAAAATCCTTCGTAAAATCCTTAATGCTCCTTACTTTGTCACAAATCAAGTCATCCATCAGGACCTCAATATTCCATATGTTGCCGATTTGTCCAGAACCAGATACCGTTCCTTCCACAATAAACTTCTCAACCACCCAAATCCACTTGTTTCTAGCCTGGCATCTCCTTCATTACCTAATAATCCTCCTAGGCGTCTGAAAAGAAGATGGCCTCGAGATCTTCTCTAGAAATGTTATTGGAGTTTTATCAGTGGGTAGATTCTCCACATGTTTTTATCATGTTACTATGTCTCCTACAGCAAATTTACTTGTTGTATATATGTGTATACAGTTGTAAATATCAATAAATAAATTATTTAAAAAAAAAATTTTCAGTAGTTAATTTTGTTTTATATAAAGTGTATAGTTTTTTTTATTATGATTTGCCAGAGCTCAGATTATTTTAATTTTTGTAAGTTATACATTTGATGTTAATTTAAGCATCTTAAAATAAAGATTACTTGACGTGGAAGTACTTTTTACTTTTTTTATTTCATAATAGATATAAGAACCTAAGGCAATGCACTTAATGCCGATGAAGCTCTGAAACCTTTTTTCTTTATTATTTAAAATTATTCACAACGTTTTGACTGGTAGAGCTGATATATGTTATGTTAGGATTGGTTGAATAAACGCCACAGCCCTCAGGCGGGTATCAAATCAGTCAGCAAGGTGTCGAGAGCTGACGGCACATTGCTGCCAACGATCAACCTTCAAAGGTAGGAATTTTGCTTTTGACGTTTGGCATATGTGTGAAACGTTTCTCATATTATATAACCATGCTTCAACTTACAAAAGATATTCGGAACGCTTTGATAGTAGTACATATTTAATTGATGATCAATATGGACAATATTATTGTAATAATTTTTTGTCTCTATTATAATTTGGTGTATCCATATTTTTTCATTTTTCAGGGAATGTCCAAGGCTAAATCTAGAGAAAGAAATAGTTTATTAAAAATAATGTGCTCCTTAACTACATTAGGTTACTACATGTACATCATAATAAATATTCAAAATATTTCTTTTGTTTTAATTTAAAGTGTACATAGGAATAGTATAACTTAAATGAAACAATAGATTTATTTAGAACTGATTTAAATTAAAAAAAAAACAAAGAAATATCCCTTGACCAACTTCTTTTTAGATGCCTCTAAGCATTACTAATGAAGAGATTCAGAACTAATCGATTTAGATGAGTAAAGATTTTTCAATGAAAGGACGTATGTCTATTACGGGCCAATTCTTTAACGAATGGGATGTAGAGGTATTTATGGATGAATTTATTTTTTACGTAATAAGGAGCATCAAAGATTTTACGAAGGATTTTTGATTGTAAGCATTGGATAAGGGAGGAACTCGATGGTTTGGTAGAGCACCGGAGCTCAATTCCATATGTCCCAATTGGTCTGATTATCATAGTGTATAATAATTTTTTGTAGTGAATGGGAAGTTTAGAGCGTCTAGTAGGTGTTGTAATCGAAATCTATCAGCAGTTTCTTGTCGTTTCAGTCTAGAATGGGGATTCCAAGTAAGTCTCTTGTCAAGGTGGATAAATCCTAAGTAGTGAATCTGTTCAACAGTCGTTAGTGGTGTATTAAAAATAGAAACAGTGGACAGAAAATTAAAGGTTTACGACAGAGGTAAAGTAAAGTTAGTAAAGTTATTTTGATTCTTCAGTTGACACATTTCTACTGACACTTTATCCAGTTGGAAAGCATTCCAGAAGATTGAAGCATCAATGGATGTTATGTGTGACTGCAGAGTTGGTAATGTAGTAGTAAGGTCATTTCTTACATGCAGTACACTTGTGTCATCATCGCATGTTGTTAGACGGGGTTAAGGTGGGTTGGGATATCACTGTATAAGCCGTATAGAATGAAACCTAGGTCACTACCTTGAGGAACACTGACGAAATGAATAAAAAGGGATGAAAATTAAAATTTAAAATTATTAGAAAACACACATATATAATAAGAAATAAAACAAAATATTTGTTGAAATTATTTTTTATCGATAATGTGTTCAAAAGTTTACATTCCCAAAAATAAAACGATGACTGTTACAGCGGTTAACAATTTTTTTCACAACCCTTGTTATAAAATAATGATTTCGCGGCAACCTTGTTAAGCTAAAGAAATATAAGAGTGTTGCCAAAATTATCCTTAAATTAGAATTACGATGGGTTTGAAGAGACATCAAATAAATGATACAATGAAGAAACAATTATAGGTTAAAGGCTTCAAAAAACAAAGTATTTCTTTAGTTTTTATGTGTTTTGTTTGTAGTTCCGAAATTATTTCCCTATCTACAGGTTTACACAAGCTTTTATTCAGTTTTTTCCATGTAAATTACATCCATATAATTATATTTTGTAAAACCGTCTACAGTAACATTTAAGTATGGACTGTTACCTTCCAAGTTGAGTGATGTTGCAGATGGTTAAAGCAGAATAAGTTTTCACGCAAAATAAGGATCCAACATAAATACTAGAATTCAGTTAAATGGATGAAATGGGAGAGCGCCCGTTTCGGAACGTTGTGGGTTCGATTCTCACCTGGGTTATTTATTTCTCGGCGGGGGCCCGAGAAATGGATCTTGAAACTCTCAGCTTAAATCGTGGCGATAACTCTGTCAGCCGCAAAAAAAAGACCACTACGACCACTTGTCGCAAACTCCCCTTAGTTACAAATACTAATACAATTGATGTAAATGACGAGGAAACTAAAGGAAAGGTATTGAATTCCTGCATATAGAAAGGGAATTAATTTCTCAAATATTGATATATAAAGTAAATATCTTCCATAAGATATTCTAGACGCATTTGTCAAGACATCTTAGCCACGTGTCTTAGTTCGATTCCGGCCTGGGCGGATTGTATTTTATTTCGTGGTGGGCCCTTGGCATATTTCGAACTTTCTGCTCCGATAGGAAAAGGTTGGTAACCAATATTATCGACCCAAAATGGCCAGGAAGTGGGTAACAAAAAATATTCGTGTGAAGTTTTGTAAGAAAGGTGTATACAAAATAAATTCTAAAATACAATTTGAAGTTTTGACTATTAATTGAAATTTAATTATTAGATAACTATAAATAAATTATTCCGTTTATTTCTACTATTTTTTTTTTGAATTCTAAGAGATATTGCGGTTTCTGTCCATTGTATTAAGGAAGGCTAAAACCGTTCTCCAAGAAGGTAGTCGGCTCCGTATTACGGCGAGGATTAGCAAAATAATACGGAAGCTACGACATGTCATCCGTTGGCGGAGAAGATAAATAGCGAGACGGATGTAGCAGGGCGTTTATTAGCGATGGTAGGAGGCAAGGAGGTTTGGGGGGGGAGGTCTATTGTTATTGCGCACAAGGCTGGATTAAGGCGACCTGTTGTAAGGTAATCCTAAGGGGGGCCTGGAAGAGGTTCCTAATCTTCTTAAGGAATAATCTCCCATGGTGACGACAGGATCGCAGCGCTCTCTGCAGTGCACAATCAACTCGTCAACTTTACAGTATTCCCTTGAATTATTCATCGGGCTGGGGGTTCTTCAAGATTTGCCAATTCTTTTCTTCTTCAAACTTATCCTCGTTCTGTACCGCTATGTTCTGCTTTGTCTTCATGCATGCACTACTTAAAAGTGAACAACCTACTTTAATTATAACATTGTGAGTCTCCGGCGAGCCATGAACAATCGTTTTTGAAAGTCACTAGAATATCAGAAACCGTTGGTTCATGTCACGTGTATGCTCTACTAAATCATTATTATGAATTAAAGACCAAAGAAAAATTTATTGTATCATCCAGGTTTGAACGGGTACATTTTTTCTATATTCTTGAATCAAGCCTCCTAAGAACAAATACAGTGAACATAAAATTATAGTTTATGGTATAGCTATGAAAATTCAAAGTATCTTACAATAAAATAATAAAATCATTCTATTATAGACACTTCGTAGGTATAGAAGATGTTTCCAATTTAATGAAAAACTCTAAATGTTTGGACCCCTTTGACCAGTTTTGACAGATTGGATTAAGAAGTTTGCTACAACTACTAAAACAAATCGAAACACTGATAAAATCAAAACCTTAACAAACCTCACCTTTCACTTCAGATATAAAACTATTTTATTGTGTATTATACCGCAACAGCCCATTAAGGAAGTACTGTTATTAGGCCAACGGTTGTGCAAGGAGATGATTTGGTCAAAATTATCCAATTTATGAGGCTGTGTAGACTCCGGAGGGCTTCTGAAACCATAGCGTTACTTACGGCTGCTCTAACAGAATAAATATTTATCTGTCACAGCCGGGTTCAAACCCCCGCTGCTCTGATATATAATTTTAATTTACCACTTTTTTACTAACTAATTTTAACGGAATGTAATGCCTCACGGACTATTCAGAGTTCAGGAAGGTAAACCTTTGAGGTAATATGTTTGACGGAGTGGAAGGTCATGTGACTTTGCACGATATGCATCAGGGGAAAACCAAACATGCACCACTAGCGTTTGATTACATGTTACAACAGTTAGATCAAGAGTAGGAGCGCAAAGTTTGAACATTTTATGTACCCTAAAAATTCTTGTACATGAGATCGACAAAGAAAAATTCAGCTTGAAAAAAATAATTTGGATTTGTGAGTGAAAAATACCTGCATTTAATAAAAAAGTTGCGCACAATTAATACAATAATTTATTACTAAATAATTCAAAACACTATCCAAATTATAGTATCAAAACTTTTATTGCTTTTACACGTCCAACGTTTCGGCCAATTCGGCCATCTTCAGGGACAATCTACTACAAAATTGGTAATCTACTACAAAGGGACAATCTATTACCGAATTGGCCGAAACGTTGGACGTGTAAAAGCAATAAAAGTTTTGAGACTATAATTTGGATAGTGTTTTGAATTATTTAGTAAAAAATTGCCAGTCTCAAGAAAGAATTTTAAGATTATAAAACAATAATTTATGGCTAATTTTTTGTGAAACTTTTTTACGTTCTATTACTTAAGAAAAAAAATTATATGGGAATAACTTGATTTAGTGACGCGATAGGAGATTAAACGGAATCGGTGAGAAGGGGGCAACACTGGTCAATTTTAGCAGGGTCTTATATTGTAACAGGAGGGTAGGAGCTTACAGTACCTTAACAATCCCGGCAATGCTATGTAGCTTTAAGAATCAATTGGGAAATCGAATTACCAAATAATATGTGCTGAACTAGGAGGTAAGTCAGTAAACCGAAACTTTATAGTCAGCGATTGTCGGTGTTCTCGACAGAGTTTATTAAGGCAATTTATTATATATAAATCAATTAATTGTATACTTTTTACCTAATATAAATAAATTATAAAATATGTGAGCTTTAATTTGGTTAATGGAGTTAATTTATTGTTTTTGAGATATAGATTTCTCGAAACAAATTCACTGACTACTAATATTTCCGTACATTTTTATGAAATGTTGCGTTTTAAAAAGCTATATCTAGAGAACAATTGAACCTAAATAGCTCTATTAGAGGTCATATTTTATAAAATTTACTCTACGTTAAAAAACGTTCTATTAAGTGTTCTAGTACTGTTGATAGTTTTAAAGATATAGAGCCCGGAATAAAAAGATTTTGTTTTTAATCAACAGCCGCCATTTTATATTCCCCCTATCTATACTTGGCAGACTCATCAATTTTTACTAATACATAATAATTATATGTAGTTTTCATTGAAGTAATCAAAAATTGTTGTGAATATACTATCAAGAGATTGTTCATTCCATTCGTTGCAGAGTTGGCACGAAATAGACATTAGTTCTTAATCTCTCATCCTTAACAATCCCTCATACTGCTCAAGTTATGATTGTTTCATATTCGTTCAAAACTCAGCATTTTATCCAATTTATACATTAATACTACCATTGGAGAGCTGAATATCTGCTATTTTAACTTGCATTAGATTGGGTTTAAAATAAAGAAAAACTTGTTAAACGTTTTACTTTATTTATCTGGTTCTAATTTATTTAATCAAACAAAATATTTGGATGCTTTTGAATATAATGATGTATGCTTAAATTAATCTATATCCTCAAATCTAGCAATAGCGAAGCAGTTTTATAAAAATAACTCATATTTATGTTCATATTTTCAAATTTTATAAACACTCGATCACTAATGATGACATTTGCAAGTTTGTCTAGAACTGTTCGAAATGTCTCCTTCTTGAAGCTAAAAAAAAAATATTAAACCAAAAAGGAACATGAAAATGAAGTTTTTTTTTCCATAAAAGATAATAAGCGACAAAGATGAGACAAATTGAAATGAGGCTAAATCTGTAATGCAAAGAAGACCCGTCTTTAAAAGCCTTTATTTGATCTTTATTGATATTTATGAGCTGGAAGCCGAACGAGGTGGGAAGACATTCAAGGTGGAGATGATATACTGCCCTTGTCCTATTATTATGTTAATTTCTCTCACCTGTCTCCCCCCCCCACCATACTGTCCCCTTTTCCTGTTGTAAGTCAATAAATCTTACAAAATTTATGTTTGATGTATTGACACAGGAATGGCTTTTAAGTTGTAAATTTCCATGATGGAGCTACTTCAGTGTGCCATTGGTTGTGGAATATGTACTTCAATTAATTTCATAACACTAGAAAATAATTTCAATTATGAAAATATAAAAGAATTATAAAGATGGAAAAAGGATCTGAAAAAGAAACAGAATTTGAATTTTTGAAAATATTAAAAAAAATTTAACTGACATTTTTGGAAATGTTTTATATATTAATCTAAAATATTAAATAACCTAATGAAATATTATCAAAGAAAAGATAAATAAATATTTAGAAAGGTTTTTTGTTAATTTTTTTTTATATAATAGGGGTATTCATGATGTGTTAAATGTTTTACCATGTTAAATGTTATAACTATAGGATTGTGAGCAGCCCTATTTGAAGTCATGTTAAACGTTAAATGCATAAGAGCGCCTAGCGGATTTTCTCAGCAACTTGTTGTATAAGCCTTATGTTTATAACCTTCCTTCCAGACCCTCATGTTATTGATTACTTCAATTTTGATTTAAGTAATTAATTACAACATGCCTAGAGTGAGTGAAAAGTGGAATTTGTGTGAAACTTTAGCTTATGAAATGAAATGAAAAAAGAACTTTATTCTGGGACATATGTCCCCTAAGAATAATTACATGGTTCATATAGTGAGATTTTTATCTGGCGAGCGTTTACAAATTTTCAGATAGTAGAATGAAATTACATT
>NW_027106005.1:491864-509133 GCF_000696795.3 Halyomorpha halys
TATTTATTTATTTATTTTTTTTTTTACTTTTATCATCCCATAGGCGTTGATGACTAGAGGGTTTTACGCCTTTAAACAACAATCAACAAAAACAACAAATTAAATTACATAATATTTTGTGACATTAATTGATAGGTTTAATGTTTTTTTTTTTTTTTATAGATCATTGGACTTAGGTATAATAGCCTGTAATGGAAGAAAACATATATAAATCTGGATATATCGATTTCGAGATATGATAATGGAAATATAGAATTATTGTTGATATTTAAAATGTAAGAGAGATGATTATTTCAAGTTCTTGATAATGACCTACATAAGTAATAGGTAAAGGCTTAAACATTGTAGAAAATTAAACATAGTTGAAAGTTGTTTTAAATTTAATAATAATAATTATTATAATCCTAGTTTATTAAATTATAATAATTATAAAACCCCTGTCGATATCTGATATGTCTGCCTCAATATAATGTTCCCATCTACGTCCTAGTCTAGCTGTTAGATATTTAACTTACACCTGATTTTATATATTCAATTAAATAATTATTTATTATTACATATGAGTAATATTACTCATAAATTTCAACGAGTAATAATACATACTATATACATTAATGTAATAAAAGTTTGGGACAAAAATTTTTCCACAGATCTGTTCTAAACCCTTGTCCCAATCTTCCTCCTTGGTTAATCTTCACAATCTAACCACAGAAAATAAATAATTTTGGACCAAAATTTATAAAAAACCTTAACTATTATTTATTTAAAAAAATTAATGTACTCGTATCTTATTTAGTAATAAACAGTAGATGAATATGAAAGGATTTGGTAATTATTATATTTTCAGGGTTGCTATTACAATAGTCTGATTTTACTTTCACTGGTCTTTATGAAGTATATAGTAAGGGGATTGTAGTCCTGAATAATAAAGAAATAGCTGTTTTGAAGTGAATAAGGATTAATATCATCTCAAGTTGGTGAACGTTGTGAGATGCGCGCACTAAATTTTTCTCGTTTTATTATTATTGTTTTTTTTTCTCTTTAATCATTATAAGTGTTTCGTTATTGGGTTTAAGATAATAGAGCGTTCGGTATCCATGTTTAATGAACAATCGATAGGATATAATGACAAGGTAACATCACTCCCTAGCTCACTAGATGATAAGTCCCGCTGAGATTCTAGAGAGGCACTAACACGACAAGGACTAACTTTATTACAACTCCATCAGCCGCCTTAATTCCTCCTTCCTTGCTAATAACCCTCTTCCGACCCCCCCTCCACTTTCTGTTTTTACAGCCGTGTAACATCCAATGCAGCAACTAGTATCATCTCGAATCCAGCTTAGGAATCTGGAACTGGGGCAGTGGAATTAACTTCAACTCATTGCCAAAGTGCCACCTTGGCTGTATAAACATTTGTTTTTTTATATAGCTTATTTATGATATTAACAACTGTATTAAAATATTTACAACCAGTGAATTTGCTACAGGTGACATGGTGACATGATACGAACATGTGGAGAATCTACCCAATGATAGAACTGATAGAAAAAAATTTCTTGAGGAGATCTCGAGAGGCCACCATATTTTCAACATTTACTAGACAAACGGTCTAAATTGCCAATGCATTACAAAAGACTGATCTACATGACTGTTATAAGGCCTATCTGGACATACGAAGTTGAGTTTTGGGGCTCCACTAAACCATCAAATTCCTCCCGAATCTAATCCTCACAGGCCAAAATCCTTAATGCTCCTTACTTTGTCATATATCAAGTCATCCATCATAACCTCAATGTCCCATGTGTTGCCGATTTGGCCAAAACGAGATACCATTCCTTCCATGGAAAACTTCCCAACCACCCAAATCCAATTGTTTCTAACCTGGCTACTCCTTCATTAGCTAATAATCCTCGTAGGCGTCTGAAAATGTCCTCGGGATCTTCTCCTTTAGAAATGTTATTGGAGTTCTATCAATGGGTAGATTCTCCACATGTTCGTATCATGTCACTATGTCACTTACAGCAAATTTACTTGTATATACGTAATACAGTTGTAAATAACAATAAATAAATAATTGAAAAAAAATATTGTTTTTTAATATTGATAAATTAATTTACTAACAATAATTGGGCTAGACTCCATGGCTACGTTGTATTATAAGCCAATTAATACATCTAATCTATATTGATACATTTACTTGATAGTTTTTTAAAAATAATAATAAAAAAAAACTATTATGCAGGCGTAATAAAGATAAAGATAACATTATCATAAGTAAAGTTATTATAGAAATAATATAATATGATTAATGCAAAGTGCCCTAATCTAGAGTAATAAATTATTCGGGTCTCGTTAGATACATTAACACCGAGCTAAGGTCCCAGGTGTGTCCCACTGTTTTTGTCCCAACCTCTCAGCCCAGCAAAAAACATCGTTTACACTGACCATGCAAAATAGCTTATATTTGTCAAATATATCAGTCTGTATTATACTGAGAAGTCCAGAATAACTCATTTCAATTATGGTAGAAAATAAAGCGTATATTAAATCAAAACGTTATTTTTGTCGCAGGGTTCGATTTATAAATCAATAAGAAGTAACACACCCAAATTGGGGTAACCATACATACCTCATACTAAATAAAAAAAACAAAAAAAAATTATTAATATCTTATACAGTCAAAATTCAAAGTATTGTACAAACTATAAAAATAAAAATAAAACAATTGCTATACTTTACTACTATAATTAAATTTTAAAACGATAGCACAGCTATTCTCCCCACTCTTCTATTGCTTGAGTTTTTAGCATAGTTCTATCGTAATAGCTCTTGTCAGTAACTTAAGAGTGATTCGAAGTACGCTATGGCCAACGTACAACAGTATCCTCACTGAGACTTTGAGTCCACACTCTTGGCCACAACAATCTCAGCTTTAGGTTTATAAAAAATCCAAAACCCTCCAATCCAAATCACTACCCTTCAAGAATTGTGCTAGAAACTGGAGAATTTAAATAAATCCCACCAAATTATATTTACCCTTCGTTTTAAGCCTATGACTTTCTGCCCTACAGTGTCCTTTAATAATACCCCACTTATTCCTGTCAAACAGTGCATAGGACTGCGTCTGAACAAACGACTGACTTGGAATCCCCATACAGACTGAATAGACAAGAAACGGCTCGTCGGTTCAGACTATTACAACATGTAATAGACAAACGGTCTAAGCTGCCAATCCATTACAAAAGACTGATCTACATGACTATTATAAGGTCTATCTGGACATACGGAATTGAGCTTTGGGGCTCCACTAAACCATCAAATTCCTCCCGAATCCAATCCTTACAGTCTAAAATCCTTAGTGCTCCTTACTTTGTCACTAATCAAGTCATTCATCAGGACTTCTAGGTCTCATAATGTTGCCGATTTGGAACCAGAACCAGAACCAGATACCAATCCTTCCATAATAAACTTCTCAACCACCCAAATCCACTTGTTTCTAGCCTGGCTTCTTCATTACCTAATAATCCTCCTAGGCGTCTGAAAAAAATATGGCCTCGAGATCTTCTCCTCTAGAAATGCTATTGGAGATCTATCAATGGATAGATTCTCCACGTGTTTGTATCATGTCACTATGTAACCTACAGCAAATTTACTAGTTGTATATATTTTTATACAGTTGTAAATAACAATAAATAAATTATAAACAAAAATTCAGCTAAAATGTTCTGACAAAAATTCATACAAATAATTTGGGCTAATGTTGTTTAGTTTCGGCATAAGTCGGATTTGGTCGCCTATATGGTAGACCAGTTTGATAAAAAATTATAACAATCCTCCAATACCGTTCCGTAACAAGCTAGACAAACTTTCTGTAGGTCCAAAGTATATTTAAGCGGACCGACACTAAGAGCAATTGCATATTTCCTGTAAAGTCTTTATTGGACAATTATTATCAAGTAAGCTATGGAGCATCTTTAGGTAGTTTTGAGGAGCGTCCATACCTTACCCCCGATTATAGGTACATTCTCGTAAAGACGAGAGGTCTTACTCTTAACGAATTTCCTATAGCTTTCCGAGATCTCCATCATTATGATTTTTATACTTACCGAATCATTGAATGATATCGGGTTGAACATTCTGAAGTTCTTCAGATGTTTTATAATCTTGGCAAGGGGCAGTATTATTGTTGCAAATTTCAAATCCGAGTTTTTATGTATGTCTATGTATAATAACCAGTAAACTAATCGAGCATTGCAATAAATTTATTTAGAGAAGATAATCAATTCAAAAGAATTATTAAGTAATAGTCATATCGAGAGTGAAAAGCTTCCGCCGTCTATGGCAAGCCTGTTAACCAGAAGCAAGGTAACGTGGTATTCAATAAAGTCGTAAAAAGTGTAACAGAAAACCTGAACCCGTGCTAAAAGAAAATTAAGAGTGAGTGAGGAAATTCATAACACAAAGCAGAGGGTAAAAACAACTAAGATTTTATATACTTATTTTATAGTGAGCTTAAATCAATAATATTCGTTCTCACAAATTCATCTTCTGAGTTAAAATTCTATTTTTACAATATAAATATTGTAACATGTTAGACACAGAGAGCATATAACTCAAATTTGTTAAAAAAAAAGTAATGCCAAAAAGGCCACGCCCACGAACGGAAGATTTACTTAATGAGGTTAATAGGAATTTCCGCCAGAATAGAAAGCAATCAATGATTGGCCCGTACTCTTCCCCTACTTCTCTTAAAGGCAAATAAGGCCCGTATTTTTGGCTTCACTTTTTCTGTCAGCTTACCCCCTCTATTTAATCCTTCCTCCAAGGCTTGGCATAACCCTTCATTCACTTGTTTAATTAACCGTGTAATCAAGACGTAATTAATTAATAGAAAAAAGGAGAAATATTTATCTAGGCCAAAAAGTAATTCGTGGTAATAGGAGGAGTATACCTTGAGCGAAATATAAAAAAACAATAGTTATCCTAGAAAGTTAAAAAAAGTAAAAAAAACGCATAAATAAAATATTTGTTCTCAGTTTCGACGATCATCAAACTGGCATAACGAAAAAATTAAGCGTCCGCTAGTTTGATTAATTTTTCTGTTTCCAAGACTGCTATGACAATAGTAACCTTTTTGCTTTTACTTTTGTATACCAATATATTGAGAGGTAGTATTCCTGCTATTAAAAATAAAGTGATCTTATAAAAAGAACAAGAATTAATTTCAACCCAAAATAAGGTGGTAAGTGAAAGTGATGCGAGCAACACATTACACGATTTATTATTATTATAAATAAATAAAAAATATTTTCATATATATATATATATATATATATATTTTTAAGCAGGGAGCTTTATTCTATTACTGGATGTTGTTGAAACAAGGACTCCAAGATTAAAGGACTTTGTATATGTTGGAGGGAAGGCAGGATTTAGGGACGTTGCTGGGATGATAGTAAAAATGTTCAGGTGCGTTGGGAGGGGAGAGTATGAGGGGGGGAGAATCAATTTTGTCAGGTATAATTACAGCGTACATACACAGGGGACACATTTGCCGACAATTATTCATGAACGACTCAGTTAAAGCAGCTACAGGCTTCAAACATTTATTTCCAGAGGGATTGTGGACTTCTCACACGGTATTTTGTAGGGAAATTGTTTGAGGATTTCCCCTTCTCAACATTGAGAAAAACTAAACTTGTATAATTGTATGCATTATATATAACATATTATACATATTAGATTTTATATTTAATATGACAGATTAAAAGAGAACTTTGAAAAGACAATCTAACCAACATTTCTATGTGTATATATGGCTGATTTTCTTATATATTAGTACATCTTACATAATGATCATTTTACAGGATAAACACATAAATATTTTAAATATACATTTTTTTTTCAAATACTGTCATCAAAATTTATTATATTCTACCTTTTGTAATAAGATGATTTTATCTCTTAGAACTAACTTTACATAATACAAGTATTGTTCCAGCACTTTATCAATTTTTAAGATATATAGATTTTTAAGAAAACAAAATCTTTAAATTAACCATGACCTCTATATAATTATAGTATAAAATTGATTTACATCACATTATTTAATTTATAGTCCTTCACTATTGCTTTCATCTATCTCTGTATTACAACCCAATGCTCTGTATTAGACAATACATCTTTGGACCGTACATAACATTTTCAATATGTTGTTTCATTACCTCTCTGTGGATAAGTCCAATTTTAATCAATCGTGTAATCTAAATTAAAATTTATTATTGGATCATTTTATTCTCACAGATTTTTTATGGCTAATCTATAAATTATCTCAGCATAATGTTTAGTGTTTAAGAGTTTACCGTGTCTTTAATATTTTTGGTTATATGAATTGCTTCCAGAAACGTTCTGTTTTTAATGTTTTTGTTTCATTTCTATTATTGTGGGATTTTTGAAATTAAAATTATGGTTTGACGTTATGTTGTAGTTAGCTAGTGAAATTTGTATTTTTTACAGTTTGTGATATGTTGCTTAATCCTGGTTTCTAATTTTTTGAATGTCCCTCCGATAAAATTTTTTTCTCTAAAAAAATTTCTAATATTTGTATGACCATATTCTATTAAGGTCTATTTTTTTATTTTTATTTTATCAGTTATTCCTGGTATAGGGACATGACGGCCGAGCGGGTTGAGGCGCAGGTCTTAGTGCGCTAAGTTCGGAACGTTGTGGGTTCGATTCCCACCTGAAGCAGTTAAACATTCATTTTTCGGCGGTCCCGAAGAATGAATCTTGAAACTCCCACCTTGGTTAATACGCGGCAGCAACCCGGGGGTTGGCAAAAAAGACCACTAGGCCCACTTGCCGAACTTGTTCTCCCTCCCCCCCCCCAAATACCAATACCAGTACCAGCAGTCCTGGTATGTATTGCGGTTTAAAATTTTTTTTTTTTATCATTATTCGATGTTTTCCCTTTTCCTATTTCACCTATATCATTAATGTTGTACAATGAAAAGTATAGAATAGGTTATATTCATTTTGGAAACTTTTCACCTCAACAATTTAAAAAAAAAAATAATATAACAAAACTTCTTAAAAAGAAAATCCTGAAATTTAAGGCAGGTGTACCTATGGCATTTCTTAATTCCAAAATTACTGTTATATGAAATAATATTAACTAGATGGTTTGCTATATATTTTTAATTTATTTATAATATGCCTGTAGTATTCACTTAAATTATTTATATATGTTTTCAAATTTATCATTTTCCTGTTGTTTTTTTTGTAGTTACGACAAATGTATTTATACATTATATTTTTAAATTCAATAATTTAAGAATCTATCTCTTGTTTAAAATAATATTTCACTAGTCAAATATATATGTTATGAATTATAGAGGCAATATTAAAAGAAGCCGTATACAAAACAATATTTTAAAAATAAATAATTTGTGTTCCTCTTGAATTTTCTATTTTTTTTTTTATTGAATTACTCTCAGTTGAATAATTAATTAATTCATTACACAGCACACGAATTAAAGTCTTTGCATAAAAGTGCTCGAAAAATCCTGAGCTGAGACCAAGAAATCGATAGGAACTTCATCGAAGCTGACCTATATTCGACACAATCATTCTATGGCTTGCGGTCAAGTAGGGACATGAAAGGGTATTTCCTATAAGTTTAATTTTATAAACTGGACAGAAAGTTATAAGTTTTTATCCATTATTAAATAAAACAGTAATTCGCCTGATTAATTATAAATTATTTAATAGTAACACGTGATAAAATCAAATCATAATTTGAATAAACATTAAAAAAAAATTCTGGCGCCCATTAAACAAAATTCGCTAACTACCCTACTACCTCAACTAATTTGAGTTGAGATTAATACTCTCTCGTTTCGAAACTGAGCTTCCTTGTTATTCATGATAATAATAATTGCCAATACAATAATACTATTTATAAGTTGAGTAAAACACAACTATTAAAATGTTTTTGTGTTTCCCTGGTTAATATGACAGTGGTAAAACATCTGGTATAGGGCTACACTTTTACTTACCCATTTAGATGAAATTAGTCCCATCTGTTTTAAAATAACTATTTATTTACAATTTAAGATAGAAATATATTTATATACAAACGTGAAAGTTAAATCTAACTATTGATATAGCACAAATGGAAACAGATAAATTCTTATATACATATAAAATTTGCTCAAATTTTATATGTATTTATTGTTTATTACTGCCTACCGATCGAAGATAGATATTTTTTCAAATAATAAAAACATTAAAGATACTAAACAATTTTGCATTTAAGCCCTCCAAAAAAAAAATTGAAACAAAATCTTTTATTTTTCAATCCAGTTGAAAATATGTATTTTAATTTTTGGAAATTTATGTTTTGATTTAATTTTTTTAATTGTTGCAGATTTGGCCTGAAATAGATATACCTTCTTTCATTCCAAAACCCTTACCTACCCAAACCCAGTAGTTCTTATTCTTCCATCCTCAGAAATCCCTAATAATTCTCCGAGGCTTCTGAAAAGAAGATGGCCATGGGATTTTCGAATGTAAAATAATTATTGAAGTACCACAGTTGGGTTTAAAGATTATGGTGTGTTCTATAACATATATCACTTTTATTTATTGTATTTCTTTTTATACAGTTGTAAATTTCAAAAAATAATTTTAAAAAAGTTTCCTTTTTCCTATTTGAACGTAATTTTTAATGTTTTATCCTTTAGTTATTCATCAGAATCTTTTTCTTCATTCAATCCATACATTTACTTCTACATTAAAGAAAGACTCCCATATATAAAAATTATTTTAATTATCATCAATAGAATTTTACTACCGATTGTAGATTACGGGTTACATCCCGACCGACTCGGAAAGAGGCAGAATTTGTATTTACAGATAAATATTGGAAGTTATTATTTCTTCCCGTTCAACATTTGCCTGGTTTTCCATCCTGTCAAACATTTGCACAACTCAACGCAAATTGGAAACGCTTGTAGGCACGCCTAGCCGTTCTGCATATTTCAAATCCGTTGTTTCGCTTTTGGTAGTCAAGATTTATAAAAAAAAAGTAATTATTTACTTATATGCTGTCTTAAAGTTTTTATAATTTCATAGAGAATAATAATTTATTAATTTTTTTTTTTTTACATTTACTTACCTGAATAGGAAGTAAATTGCGATTTTCAGGTATTTAAAATTCGAATTTTAGATGGAAATACATGTTTTGAGAAATAATAAACAAATCTCACAAAATTTTTATGTATGAACAGCCTAGTTCAAAATCGAAAAGTCATACGAAGTTGAAATCACATAATTAAAACAATAAAATTATAACAATAAATTTAGTAAACTTACCTTAAACTATATGGTACCATACCTGTTCAATCCCTTACAAGAAAAATTAAGAAATAAATCAACCACACACAAAAAAAAGATTTAAATGAATGGAATATGGTCCAGGTGCGGTCAAAAAAACTCAAATAGTAGATAATTATACTATTTTATTGAGCCAACGTTTCGCCCCACGTTACAGGGCTTCGTCAGGGCTAAAAGAGATACAAACACTATAGTTACAAAAAGGAAAAAAAGAAAAAAACATAAGTGTAAAATAACAGGGGTAAAAATGTAAAAATGTAAGATATAATAAGAAAAATTAAAAAAAAAAAAAAAATCATTTACTATTTACAGCCTTTAATTTTTCTTGTTATATCTTACATTTTATACCCCTGTTATTTTACACTTATGTTTTTTCTTTTTTTCCTTTTTGTAACTATAGTGTTTGTATCTTTTTTTAGCCCTGACGAAGCCCTGCAACGTGGGCCGAAACGTTGGCTCAATAAAATAGTATAATTATCTACTATTTGAGTTTTTTTGACCGCACCCGGACCATATTCCATTCATCTATACACACGGTCAATCAATAATCTTCCAAAAAGGATTTAACTGAGTACTTTATTACTTTTATGGCTCTCAATAATAAAGGAAGTATACATGTAGGTAGACGGGAAAGAAGTGATTAATAAATATAAACATGTGTGATAAAGTTCTAAATATAGATCTAGACTAATAAATTGTCTAAATAATAGATTACTCATTATAAATAGTTATAAATATGATAAAGTGGTGTAAAAAGTAGAACAGATAGGTGAAGTATAGAAATACGTAAGAGGGAGATATTAAGAAAATTGATAAAAATAAACAATAGACATAGGGGTAATAACCAGTCAGATTGAAACAGAGCGGAAGACTGAGAAAAAAAGGGAAGTCAGGTAGAAAAATGTCCCCACTTTCTATGTTAACCCTTCGGAAGGGTAAGCATAGGTAGTTTTTTCATTTAGCTCTGCAAAGAGGGACGAAACGTTAGTTAACAATAAATAGTTTTCTTTTACTATTGTGATACCTTAATTGACCGCCACCCGGAACTTCTTCCTACAATAGGGGTATTCATGATCTTTGGTTTAACATGTTAAAGCGTGTTAAATGGAAAAACTCATGTTAAATCGAAAAAAATTGCCTTCTTTTACCGTGGTAAAACGAAATAACATTTAACATGGCTGAGAGTCTGTTACTTGGTCTGTTAAATGGAGAATGACGTCACACAATAGACCAGTTGAGATCGCCGCCATTTTTTTTTGTGATAGCTCAGTTCTTTCGTGTGTTTGTGGTATTCATATCCCTGTTATTAAACCAGAATGGATAATTTTGATGATACATTTGAGAAAAAAAAAACAGTAAAAAAAACAATGTAATTTCATTCTACTATCTGAAAATTTGTAAACGCTCGCCAGATAAAAATCTCACTATATGAACCATGTAATTATTCTTAGGGGACATATGTCCCAGAATAAAGTTATTTTTTCATTTCATTTCATAAGCTAAACTTTCACACAAATTCCACTTTTCACTCACTCTAGGCATGTTGTAATTAATTACTTAAATCAAAACTGAAGTAAACAATAACATGATGGTCTGGAAGGAAGGTTATAAACATAAAGGCTTATACAACAAGTTGCTGAGAAAATCCGCTAGGGGCTCGTATGCAAAATAGGGCTGCTCACAATCTTATAGTTATAACATTTAACATGGTAAAACATTTAACATTTAACACAACATCATGAATACCCCTAATATATCTCTAGAAGTATTAAACATAAACAGCTCTACTAGAGCTCACATTTTAACAAATTTATTCTACTTAAATTATTTTCTAGCTTCTTACCAGGATGAATTTTTTTATATTTCTATCAAATTTTTGCTACGTGAAATATTATTAGAAGTACTTTTCTGAAAACTTGAAATTATAGTTAGAGAACAGGTCAACTGAAAGGTTCCTTTAGGAAATTATCATGGAAAATTATTGCCACTTTGAATAATATAAAAATATCATTTATAAAACTAGCGAGGAATAATTTAAACTCGAAGTAATTAAAAGTTTTATTTTTATTTTTAAGGTTTTAGATTCCTTTGAATCTGTGTGTTGGTCTTATTCTCGTAAAATGTATCTATTTGTTTGTTTTTGGTAAACTGATCTACTGCTGTGACTATGAATGATGATCTCACATTGCCGTCTAATATTGAATTTGTTTAGCGGGTCACTGAAGAGGATCTAGGAGGGCGAATTTGTTGATCGGGTGAATTAAAAAATTGTGAAATGATGAAATTGGAGGAGCAGAAATGAGAAAGAAAAAAAGGAATTAATTGAAACATTTGTATTTGGTGTATAGACCAAAATTGATTGTAAAAGGAAACTGTAGGGGAAAAAAAAGTTTATTATATCTTATTATTATATCTCTTTATTTCTTATTATACCATGTATGTGTAATTTATAAATGTCCGATTACGGATTGATAAGTATGCTTTGTGAGATAGCAACCTGATGTATTTAGGCAGTATAGATGAATAAAGTATTTCTCTCTCTTCACTTATGAATCAAAATAGTTAGTTAATGTGATTTACTAAAACTGTTTTAATTCATGATTGGTAATAAAATTACATTGCTCTTAATGTGGGTTATGAGGGCTATAATATAAACAGGATTTAATTTGGAAGTTGCAGTAAACAGGCTGTAGAGGTCGTGGATTTACGACAGACAGTCACAGGATGCAGATGATAAAACACTCGAGGAAATGTCCTATTATTTCGCTATAAAGAAAACTGTTTAAAACCGACTGGTGAGGAAATGGAACGTATTACTCAGGCAAAGAAAATAAACTGTTTGACGGGACGTTTTAAGATCAGATAGTACCAGGGGCAGTTTCCTGTTAGTCCGTGGAGCGGTGATTGTGATCAGAAACACTGTATTTGACATGAAGCAGGTATAGATATAACTTGTTTAATACATTCCGTATAAATAATGTTAAATAGGCATTCAATATAACATAGGAAATGAATATAAGATGCTATATGACCTGGCGCGAACTTAATCGCCGACATATGCTTGTTATGAATGTTAGTGATGTATTCCAAAATCCATTAGATTGAGAAACCAGCTTTTCAAACCTTCACAAAAAAATGTACTGAATCAAATAAATTTTAGATGCATGAACTACTGGGATTGTGCAAAATTAACAATATAAATTTGTTAACAATTAAAATTGTTGGTGCTTTACCGCCTTAACTATCTTTAGCGTGGATTAATTATATGAAAAGAAGATTGTGCGTGCAGTCAAAATAAGTAGAAATCACTTATTTTTCATTAGTTACATATATTTTCTTGCATTATATAACTTAAAATTTTTATTTTATTTCCTTAATTATGTTATTTAGTTACTTATTCAATTACGTATATATAAATTATTTCATCACTTTAATTATATTAATTTCATTCTGAACAATTATTTACTTTATGTCATATTATATATATTTTTTTTTGTATTCAGTGGTTGTCATCTTGTTATTTATTTTTAGCCCTGATGAAGGCTAGAAATTTTGGCCGAAACGTTGGCACCATTAAATAAGTTTATTTTTACATAATTATCTTAAATTTAAGGATAGTAATTTATTTAGAAAAGAAATAATATACCCAAAAAATGTTAGAAAAAAAATTAAATTCATCGAACAATCTTCATATAACAATATATTTGGTACTTCGAACTATATGGTACCATATCTGTTCAATCGCTTACCAGAAGAACTAATAATAATTTCTTACGTCTCTGATACCAAACGACCAATCCTGTATTTTTTCTTAACTCTACATAATTATTAATTATATTAAGATTAAAATTAGCTATATATGTGTGTGCTTAGTTATAGATATTATTTATTTGGATATTACTAGATCCTTATTTTTATTGTATTGTATCATTTTATTGTATTCTCATTATTATATTAATTCGCTAATTGTAAATTTGCAGCATTATTACTCACTTCAAAGTCCTTTCAGTTATTTTTATTATATTATTTTAATGGTTATTTTTTTACTTTAGTATTTGTTAATTGAATTAATAGTTTTATCAATAGATATTTTTTCTTGTATTGATCTATCTTATAAATTGTAGTAGCCTCCACAGTGCACTAATAGTCAAAATTTCAATTAATAAATTTCACTCTTGTGCAAAAAAACTTTTTGCGTGACAGCTGTAGCAGAGAGGAAGTTGCTCTAACCCGCTTGAGAATAGGCCATATTGTCCATTTGTCCATGCACAATGGTGTTTAAATTTTTAAAAGCGCTTTGTTTCCTTCTCAAATTACAGTCTTTCTTCAATTTCAACTTCAATTTATTATTTTATTATCTTATAATTTTTTTATGTTAATTTTAATTTTTAATGTTAATATTTTTTGTATAAGCGTGCGTGAATGATAATAATAATATCTTTATTATTATAATAAACCATGGGCATTGATGACCACAAGGATTAACGCCTAAACAACACCAAACAAACAAACGGTTTGAGGTCTTCTATGTTCAAATAACCAAGTCTCGCACAATAAAGTCGTTCAAAACTAAAATTACATATTGTTTAAATTAAATAAATTTTATCCAATTTTATATAAATGGAAATTAAATGTGATAAAAAATTTATAATTTAAATATGAAGAATTGAGAAAACAGAGTAATTGTGGACTGAAATTAATGATCAGGGCAGAATAGCTATAACATTTTTAAAATTGATATGATTCTAAATTTGTATTTAAGATTGTTCTTGAGTATGGCCGAATTGGCCGAAACGTCGGACTTATAAATAAATGTAGAAATGTTGTTTTGAGACTAAATTTAAATAGAATATATTTTATTTAAACAATAATAACCAGTCTCAAGAAGATGTAAATATTATTTATAAAATCTTTTCGTAAAATCGACTTATAAAAAACGCCGCTTCATATAGGTATCGATTTTGCAATTGATAGGTCTCTACTTACACTACCACCTAAACGTCTAAACGTCGGGAGAAAGTAAATAAATAGTTATCAATATTTTTCTTCCTCGCATCACTATCTTCTTCTTCTTCAAATTATTTATTCATGCTTTGCCAAAACTGAGATATACCATAGTAAAATATACATATTACATTAAACTACTATCTATAGTTTTCAGACGTTTTTAATATACATTACAGTATATAAAATAATTTTTAACACAATCCTTCCCCAAAATAAAATAATATAAACAAACACCCAATAAATGTGATTGTTAATTAATGGAAACGGGAAAATCTCTTAAAATAATTAACGCGTTATTAAGCCAGAATGATACAGGCTTCATAATCTGCCCCCCCCCAATAATTACTTTCGTTATCACCTCAATTCTTCACAATTCCGTTTCAAATTTCGTTCAAAGAACCTTCTTCTGGACTGAAAAGAAGGCGTGAGAACAAAAAAGTAATTAATTTTATTTGAAAGGGAAACGTCAATGGTATGGTTACAGTTTTCTTATTATCGCCGACTTATACATTTACGAATTATTAACGTGCCGTGCACTGCAACTTAAAAATGATAATGCCAATACAATGATTTATTTTTATAAAAAGAAGATTATGTAAATAAACCGAAGGTCAAAATAACTCAAATAGTAAATAAAGCATTTATTGAGAGCCAGAAAAGATAAAATCCAAAGAGAATAGATAACATGAATAAAAAGTGAAATAAGGTATGTGAAAATTTATACAAAAATGAACAAGGTAAATTAAAGAAAAAAAAATAAGGTGTACAGTGAAAATTATAAATAAACAGTTATTGAAAACGGATATAATAACAAATAAAAAAGAAGATAAAGTGTTCTGGTTTTAGTGTGGAATTGATCCCTTAGAATAATATACAGTCGTCAAAATTGGGTTTTAGAGCTTTAAAGTAAAATACAAAATAAAAATGAAATTAAAATATTTTTGAAATGATAAAAATGAACAACAATAATTAACAGAATGTATAAAATATCATAAAACATAAGATGACTGCCACTTCTGATAATAAATAAAAATCAAAATCAAATACAATTAAACTAAAAGTAAAGGTACAATATTTGCTAATATACATATATTATCATATCATACATCATACAAGTATGAACGAAATTCTGAAACATAAGATACTGAGAATTAATAAACCTTATTTGAAACTTTCAATTGTTATTCTTCCGGAATTTTAATGATAAATAAAAAATAAAAAACTAGTAAACACTAAAAGATGGATAACAATGGAAACAAGACTAAAATAATGGTTAAAAAATAAGAAAATTAATAAACAATATAATACAATTTTATATAAATTTTCATATAAACCTTCGAACCTAGAAAACTGAAGCTTTATTACTGGAGACCTCTGTATAACGAAAACTAACGTATATTTATTAAGGCATAGGCCAACACAGCCTACATATTTAATGTATTTTAACCCCTCTATTACGAAACCCCTCCCGTCTGGACCCGGAAAACAATTTTATTTTTTATCAGCAAATTTCACTTTTCTACAACGGACAAAAAAATTAAATAAATAAAACGATTCAAAAAGACCTTAATGCTCTTTATGCTACAGATTTTAAATCAAATTAAAACTTCATATCAATCCTTTCATAATTCACTCGTTAACCAGCAAGACCGACTAGTTTCTAACATCGGTTTCTCTTATATTCCTCATAATCCTTCAAGGCAACTGAAAAGAAAATGGTATCGATACCTTCTATTAGAGAAACTTTTTTGTATTTTTAACTTAAAATACTGTTTTAAATTTTTAAAATTAATGTATTAAAATTTATAATTTTATAACTTAATTTATTTATTAATAAAAAGAAAACAACAGACTAGAGATAATATATTAAATCTACCTAAGAGTTACTCAGCAAATAAATAATGTACTGAGACCACTTTAAAATGATCCTTTTTAAAAAATGATCCTAAAAGAGTTTGGGGTTCAACGCCCAGAAAACTCTCCCGATAAAAAATGACGTTGAGAACATTACTGGAGAGGAGGAAAAAAACAACTACAGATATATAAAAAAAAAATGGGTGCGACTCCGCCTAACGACCGCTTTGGGACAAGATGAAAGGAGAAGGAAGAAACAAAGAGACGATATAGCGGAGATAACTTGGACAGATCTGGAGATGAAGAACATCTCGAACTGGAAGTCACGCCTGGACAACTAGAGCTTGGACACAAAGGACTTAGTCATCTGGAACTATACAGACACACCTCTATAAGTTAGGGATGTAAATACCAATATACTTATCGAATCGATAGTTTAAAATAAATCGAAACAGTAATTCGATGTATGATTAAAAATATACATATTTTGAACCTCAATGATGGTAACATTTAAAAAAGGAGAAAGGGAAAAAGTTTTCATGGAATTGAAGGATAGGTTAAATTAATATGTAGAAGTATAATATGATATATAGAGACAATAATAAATTTAAATAAATAAACAGTAAAGAATTTTTTAAGTTACGGTAAGTACGCCTATTTGAAAGTAAACATAGTAACATTACAAAAGTTTTAATTTTGGCAGTTACCATGTTTCCCGACGGACACAGTTAATTTATTATTAATATTAAAAAAAATTGAACTTCTCAAAGAAAAATTTGAATTTAAAACTTATAATTAACAATTATTTAATGAAAAACCATACCAGATAAAGGAGACTTAGAATCTATTTTGTTTTCTTAAGAAAATCAGTATTTCTCAGGTAGTGTTCAAAAATACTTCCATTTTATTAAAAAAAAAAAATATGTTTTTTTTTTAATGGAAGATTATTGATTGACCGTGTGTAAAGATGAAAGGAATATGGTCCGGGTGCGGTCAAGAAAAACTCAAA
>NW_027106005.1:509373-511203 GCF_000696795.3 Halyomorpha halys
TTTTTACTATCTATATTTTAAGGTATTGTTGAGTTTGTAGATTTTGATTGAATATTACTTATGAGTGAAAATACAATTTTTATAACAAAATATTGTTATTATATTAAACATTTTTATTATTTATATTTTCATTTTTTTTTAATGTCAGTTAAAGAGGAAACAAATATAAAGATGTATTGGGCTGAGGGAGAAAATTAAAATTAGATATATACATAAATAATGAAAATAGTTGATGAATAAGGAGAACAGATATTCAACGAAAAATATTAAGACAGACTATCAGATAAAAATATCGATATACTTCTTTAAAAATATCGATATTTTTCCAAAATCCTCCTATAAGATATACTGTATAGCGTTTGTCTTATTTGTATACACAATGTTCAGATTTACTGAAATCTACTTTCAAAACAGGCCCTTGCACCGTTATTTTGAATTCTAAATAAAAAAAAGAACCAATGAAACATTAATTAATTAGAATTAAGTTATAAATATTTTTATAATAAGTGGCGTGCCGGAATATTCATTCATTATAATATTCGGAAAAATCATTATAGCAAGAAGATATCTAAAGAATAGAATAGCCAACTAAAATGGAAAAAAACAAAATATAATAGTTAAATTTGCAGATACACCACTTTACACTAATTTAAAGTTTCTATGGTACATTGAATAAAACTTCTTACCTTCGTAAACTCTCCTGAATGATATTGCTCGTCTCAAATCTGGAAAAAAAATTAATATAATTAGATAAATACTAATACATAGTTTTAAATAATATAAACTTGATAAATATTAAATTTTTATTTATATATCATATAATAGGGATATTCATGATGTGTTAAATGTAAAAAGTTTAAACATGCTAAATGTAAGTATAGGATTGTGAGCAGCCCAATTTAAACTCTATGGTATATATTAAATGCAGAGTAACTCCTAGTGGATTTTAGTGGAAATCTCCAACAAATTGATAAATGCTATATCGTTTTAAGATGTTAAAACAAAGGAAGTATTGTTATGAAAGCATGATAGTAAAAATACGCAATTTTCATAAATAATAATAATAAGGAATAAAATAAATAAATAAAAAGAATTGAACAGATGTAAAAAAAATAATAATCTTTGAAATTAGCAGACGTGTTTTTGGTAAGAGTTAAATATCCGAATAATAAAGGTTGTAAATGATATAAATGAAAACTATAAACAAACATTAACCAATAAACATTTTTAAAATTATTAAAATAAATCTTATAAAAGCCTATACTACAAACAAACACTACAACATATTTAGGACTTAACTATGGGAGAAGGTTGACATAAATGTCTGACTGAGACAATTCTATTCTATATTACACAGATGTTCTAACTTATCCCTCAGACGGAAACTTAACGTGTACAATTACTTACTAAAACCCATATGGATCTACGCCTGCCAAATTTATGGTCCAACTTAGGAGACCAAGATTCAGAAAAACAAACTTTTCAATCGCATTTTTTAAGACTGGCAACGAACCCACAACTCTACGTTTCAAACGAGACCATTCACACCAACCTACGCATTCCGACTATAACTTACCACATTCATATGACTTATAAACGGTTTTACAACACACTAAATGGGCAATAAAATAAATTTATACGACAAATGGCAACATATGACATCCCTGACGTAACTCGGCGTAGGCTGAAGAGGAGTTGGATGCAGGATCTCCTAGAGTAATAATTTACTTAACGTTATGAGGATGCACTACTGGGTGCTATCTTCCCCATGCCTGAATAGTACAGCTCATTTGTTGATTGTAATCTAGATTTACAGGAGCAAATAAAAAA
>NW_027106005.1:511673-513941 GCF_000696795.3 Halyomorpha halys
AAAGTGTTCTGGTTTTAGTGTGGAATTGATCCCTTAGAATAATATACAGTCGTCAAAATTGGGTTTTAGAGCTTTAAAGTAAAATACAAAATAAACTAATTAGTTAGTTTTTTATTTATTTAATTTTATTTTTTTAAAAATTATTTTTCTATTTTTTATTTAATTTTTTTTTTTTTTACTTTTATCATGCCATAGGCGTTGATGACCAGAAGGTTTTACGCCTTTAAGCAACAAACAACAACAACAAAAAGATATTTCAAGAGAAATATAATGATAAAACAGACAATATCCTTCACTAGAAAATTTTAACAATCCAGATATGAGTTTCTGAGTTTATAAATACGAAGCGTGTTCACTCCACATGCGTGTAAGTATATTTAAAATTCACGAATGCGAGTGAATTAAATCCAAAATTCTAGATGACATTCCATTTTAATTACGGACTAAGACCTTCCGATACCAGCCTTAATTACTTGGAAAGGTTCTCTTATGGAGCCATTCCGTGACCAGTCCACATTAATATTATCTCTCTCGTTTTATTCAGAAACTCAGTTGATTGTGTTTTGCCCTCTATACTTAGTTTAGTAATTCTTAATCATCATTCTGAATTATACATATGCAGTATAATTATGCATGTGTGCATACATATGCAGTTATGACTCAGAGTTATGCAATAATTATAATATTTCAAACTAAAACCAGAAACAACTGTTCTTATTTTGTTATTAGTCTGGGGAGCGGCATCCTTCACGAAAAGGAAAAAATTACAATCTTTTGAAAATAGCAGTGGATGCTCCTTGGTTTGTAAGAATAGTCAATTGCATTGGTAATTACAAATGGAGTCAATAGAGGATTGCATCAAAAAACGGTACATGAAGTTCCACTCCCAGTTGCCGACAGTTAAAGGAGCAGTGACCTACAACTTGGGAACCCAACCTCAACCCGAAGACCGAAGCCCAGGCTGCTGCAGGACATTCCGTTATAAATTCTATATTTGTTAATTCATTATTCACACTACCACTAGTTTACTTATTATTATTATTATTTATTTTTATTATTTTTTGTTATTAGTTTTAATTTTGAAGCATTATTCTTATCTATTTATTTTATCCTTTTTTCTTTTAATTATAGCATTGTATATAGTTAGGGGTGTTCTGGTATAAGATAAATAAATAAATCCCAAAATAAGTATAATAATGGTACATCCGTCCAGTGATGCCAGTTCAATTGAAAATATACCGGATCAGTATTAATTGACGCAATACTCCCACTAACGCTTCGGTTAACTCCTAGGACTTTTATCCATCAGTTAAGCATTTAGCTTAAATACTTATTTTATTTTAATCTTTGTATGCATGTGTTAGAGTGTTTTTAAAAAAAATATTAGATTCTAAATGGGGACGACCATGTAGATTTTTATGTATGTATATATGTTTTTTTCCTATATTTGAAATGTTTATATAATTTTTATACTTTTGACTTAATTTAACTTTTATGTGTGATGGAAAAGAGAGAGAACATATTTAGAAGTGAAATATTGAAAAAAATAAACATATTTAAAGGTCTATCTTGACATACGGAGTTGAGCTTTGGGGCTCCACTAAACCATCAAATTTCTCCCTAATCCAATCCTTACAGTCCAAAATCCTTCGTAAAATACTTAACGCTCCTTACTTTGTCACAAATCAAGTCATCCATCATGACCTCAACGTCTCATATGTTGCCGATTTGGCCAAAACCAGATACCATTCCTTCCATGGAAAACTTTCCAACCACCCAAATCCACTTGTTTCTAACCTGGCTTCTCCTTCATTACCTAATAATCCTCCTAGGCGTCTGAAAAGAAGATGACCTAGGGATCTTCTTCTCTAGAAATGTTATTGGAGTTCTATCAATGGGTCGATTCTCCACATGTTTGTTTCATGTCACTATCTCACCCAAGGCAAATTCACTTGTATATATGGTATACAGTTGTAAATAACAATAAATAAATGATTAAAAAAAACATATTTGGAATTGAAGATGCAATTTATACGTTTTTTTAAGGCAATCTACAACGAAGGTGATGTTTTCCTAGTTATTTACAGGTGATCGACCTATTCTAACCATGGTGGGGATCATGTTTTTCATTTTGTGGGACGGTCACTTAATGAAAAAAGTCAACGCTCCAGTGCCGGGTTCAGTTCTGGAACAATTAGGATTACGCGTAATGGGTTTAATACATTTAGTTAAACGTCTTGTTTTCAACTAAATAATGTTATTATTTCT
>NW_027106005.1:514766-530044 GCF_000696795.3 Halyomorpha halys
AAAAAAGTTAATTCCTTACAGCTTACTGCCATTCCCTAAAGGATTGAGCATGAAGATTGATGGATTATTCCCCGGTATTAAAATACACACCAAGGTCTCCCAGAATACTTCCATCCCACATCATTCCTCCTCGACTCGATTTATTATCGCTAAAATAATATGCATAACATTGTGTATTTTTTTATCTTTTAGATTGTAGATATATTTAGCAAAAAAGAAATTTATATATATTTTCAAATTAAGGATTCTTTAAAATTTTATCACTGAAACCCTACTTTAAAAATTATTATTTTCCCTTAGTTAATTCAAAGCACTCAAAGACATTGTTCGTTGATAAACATAAAAAAAAAAGGTTAGATGTAATTGGCACATAAACATAAATATTTAATTAGTTTTAGTATTACGTTCTAATTTTATTCATAGTTTTAGATTGGTAAACTTTTATCACATATTTATTTAATATTTTAATTTTTTTAACTATAGTATGTCCCTCCTTCTCAACAAGGAGCAAAGACAGACCACATGCACGATACTCAAACTACCGACTGTGAAAGAATTTATATCAAGGAGGCACATAATTTTTTTTTAAAGCCTCCAGTACAGTAAGAACTCCTTATTAAGGAAACTGACACCGACAAAGGTGACAGACACATAAAACAGGTTTAGTCTAGACTGAGATCTACTTACTGACATACTTTTGACTCGAAAAAACTAGTAAGCCACATCATCATTAGACTGATACCTACAATTATCCCCGTTTTCCAAATTTCGCATTTTCCCATCATCCCATGATATTGCTATGTATCGAGGAATTAGCCATGATTTCAACAATATGTCGTTTATTAAGGTGTTTCGTCATCTGCCCCTATACCTGGTCAGGGTATCCTTCTAGAAAGCTTTTAGCATCCTCGGATATGGAAACATCTGTATTAAGTTTGTCACATTACCAGAGGCCCCTGAGAAAATTAGATTGACTAACCTTTAAGTATCGAAGCAGAAAATGGGTTAGGACGAGGGACCAGAATCAAATTAACTAGGCAGATTCTTCCTGGAGAGTCAAACTTTTTTGTTACACATCCTCGGCCCTGAGGAGGGGGACGCCTGCCTCGGGAGTCTTCGGACATCGATAACCAATCAGAGAAGAGATTTAAAAATAAGGTAACGCCCTAAAAGAGAAGTGGGAGAAAAATACAGAGAGGGAATTGACAAGAGAAGAACAACACTCTACAGGAAGGGCTAGACGGAGGCAGACTCAAGAGGAAGGCTCAGACGAGTGAGGACTGTCAGGAGGACAGTCAGCAGGATGCGCTTCGACCAAACGGAGGCCAGGAAACCTGGACATCCCTGATGAAACAGAAGACACCTACGGCACTACATCCCACGGCATCAGCAGCTATAAGTATAAATTAACTAATAAGTAATCATGTAATAATTTATATTTTATGGCAACCTTTATCTGAATCATTTTAATTATAATAACAAATTGTAAATAAATACTTAGTTTCTTTATATAGTTCATATACTGTTATATATCCCAATATACCACTCTTTATTATACTATATAATCAATGGTAAGAACATTTTATGAATATAAAGGTATTTAATTGGTAAACTGGTAAACACACAAACAGCCTTTGGAAAGGAATCCAATTATAATAATAGTTTTTTAGGACTCAATTTATAATCAATTAATTAACTTTTTTTGGATAATTGCCTTCAGCGATTATCCTGGCATCCCAAGTAAATCTGCTACTAGAACATAGCAATATCAACTCCACCCACCTACGTGGCTTAAGAAAAAAAAACTTTTAACTTAATTAATCTGGTTTTTCTACCCGTAGTAAGAATTTTATTATGAGTTATTTTTCTTTGTAGATCTGGAGAAATGTTTCGAATAAGAATGTCAGATTCACACTAACACTCCTTGCAGTCTTACTCCGATCTCGAGCGCAGCTTCAAATCGAACGACTCGAAGAGCTGTGTCCCTCCCCCGTAGAAGATCAAAGGAACGTGTTGATGACATCAATCAAAGCCGCTGGGGGCCGTATAAACAGACAAGGGCTGGACCAACTTTAATAGCCTCAGTCGTTTGCTAAGGAACCACCTACATGGGCCAAAATCAAACATCTTTATTTATTTCTGATTTAATATAAATATTAATCATAAACAAATTTGTTATGGTTGTTTGATTTTTTTTTTGGTATTCTATCTGAAAATAAGGAGATATTTCTCAGAAGAAATATAATACGTAGAAAGACTGGTGGAGGGCATTTCGAGCAGTTGCCATAAAAATGAAGTTGTAATCAATGTTAAAAAAAAAAATAAGATAAATAATTAATTTAAATTTATTTAGATAAAAACCAAGAAAATATATAATTAAACATGATTCTTTTTTAGGTGCTTTTTTTTTTAAATTTTTATTTCCTCACATCCTTAATTGACCAGTGAACGTAGGCTTGCTTTGCACCATATTAAATCTTAATACGTTACTGACAATAAATTACGGGAAATTAAAAGTGATGTTTTTCCTTGGATATTCACTAGAAATGATGATTTTGACGCACCTTCAAAAAGGTCATACGCCCTCTAACTGAATGCCAGACTTGCGAAACGCGACTTACCGTAATACACATCTTAACTGAATACCAAGCATACGACTCCCTTAAATCTTTCTATGAATTAGCAGCAGATCTTCATTCAATTTTTTGGAATAACAGATTGTAAATAAACTTTTTGAATTTCCGAATCAATCAAAATTTTACCATAGAATTTAACCCCAAATTCCAATTTTTCAGTAGTTACACATTTCAATTCGGAAATTAAGGACAAATAAAAAAGCTTGGTAAATAAAAAAAAATTTTTT
Organism: Halyomorpha halys; assembly: GCF_000696795.3. Lineage (NCBI taxonomy): Eukaryota > Metazoa > Arthropoda > Insecta > Hemiptera > Pentatomidae > Halyomorpha > Halyomorpha halys. The sequence goes on from NW_027106005.1 coordinate 517,630, forward strand.
GAGATCCGAAATATTTACAGCCTAGCCAACGAAGAGCAGTTTCAAATATTCGAAACTTTTAAAAATTTAATTTTCAACATTACGTCAATGAACGGTTTTTTGCTTTTTCCGCAGATTCGACCCATTAAATTTGATGAAAATTTCCATTCTTTAATTTGGTACCTCTTAAATATTTGAGTTTTTATTTTATTTTTATAACACAAATTATTATTTTTATCCCATATTGTTGAGAATCGTACTATAGGACATATGGAGTTTTTTTTCCTCGTAAAATATAGTATCTGCTCTCACCAAATATGAACACTCATTTATAGAACACTCTATGAAATTATAAAACATTTATGATAGTTTGATTCTCTCCCTCTACATATATTCGGTATTTTTTAAACGTTTTGGCCCTTTCTATTGTTCGTTTTCAAACATTTTCCTCTTCACTCTAGTCACATGATTAATTTTTTTTTTTTTTTATTCAAAACTTTATATATTGATAGATATTACAATTCGCCACAACGTTGTGGGCAATTGATAATAGCTGACTGATCACATTCATACTAAAATAAAATAACATAAGAATAAAAATAAATCACTAAATTTGAAAAAAAAGAGTACATAGAAATAAATATAATCTCTCTCAAAATATATACAAACAAAAGGATAAAGAAAATTTACATAATCAAACTATGTACATAAAAAAAAAAATTATAATAAAAATAAATAAAACAATAATCGCTAATCACATTTTCACTCTTTTATACAATCGACCTGAGCCCACTCTATCCCCTACCTGTGAGGGGTAGAGCAGAGCTCATTGGGTTCCCAGCGCATCCCTCTCGCCGCATCACTGGTTGATTATAATATAAAAATACAATAACGTTTTTTCGATTTTTAGTCAATTTATGTTAGTGACAATGAATGATAACCAAATAAATTTATTACTTGATACTTAATGATATGACATTCTATTTTCCATACATGTAAATACAAAGTCTTACCAGGCGATGAGGTGTATTTTGATGATATTAAAGAAACCATTCCCATTTTAAATAATTATAACATTAAAAACGCAATTAACTGCTCAAAAATTCTATTAAATGGATAAAATAGTACATTGGTGAGAAAAAGAGATAAAATGAAAAAAATATATATTTAAGTATTTTTTTTCTATGCCCCGGCTTCCGAATTTGATACATCTAATTTTCTAAATATATAGAGAAATGATAATATTTTTTAGTATATCACAAAATTTTTTTTTCTAGATCAGTTATAAGTTCAAAACATTATTATTTTTTAATCGTATAAATAATTATTTTCTCAATCCCACAGATTGATACTGGCCTAAATTAAACTCTACAGTCCCAAAATGAATAGCACTCCCACGCTACTGTTATAAGAGAAGTTCTCCGGGGGAAGTTGGAGTAAAGTAGATAGGACTTAATGAGAGAGGGCAAAGCTGCTTATGGTTGGACCCTGGGTCAACCAATCACAAAAGAGATTCTATAGTTGGGGTGTACTGGCAATGACACTTAATTTGGTCATTGGACAGTTTGAAACTATACCATCCTCATTCTGCTACCACTGGCATTAAATACATAATAAATTAAATAAAATAAAATACTAGTTACAAATGAAATAAAAGCGATATAATCCCCTAGAGACGTTATTTTCCCACAACTGAAGTACAAGCTTGGTTTGTACAGTGGATATTAATCCTAGTCAATTCTATCCGTTCAACTCAGCTTTTCCCAAATGCAATAAAAATGAATTAAATCGTAAAAAAATAATTGATCTCAGGAACTACTTGACTTAATCGACTACGGCTGTAATTGAAGCTCCATAAATATACCAAAAAATATTTTATAATTATAATCTTCGTAAGAGTTGAGGTTTGCATGGTAATTGCCCAAATAAAGTCATAAAATTTAAAAAAAAATTCTTTTGACAAATTTTAGATATTTATTGAATCTATTACACTTACTTCAAGGTACAGCAAAATTTTATGTTATTTTTTCTTGACAGCGTGAAATATTTGAAACTCCCATATTATTAAAGCTAGGTTTATACAGGCCCTCTTGGAAGTTTCATTCATTGAAAGAAATGAATGGTAAGCCAGCCTGACATGGTATAATGCCGTGGAAGTTGGCGTAGAGTTAAGTAGAGTTGGGTTATTGGTCCACTGCCAAGCAGTAAGCTCCTAACTTAACCACAATGTAGACCACTTCTGTCACTTCTCACTAAATTACAAGACTATATCCCTCGACAGTAAATTAACTTAATATAAAAATAAGTCATACAAGTTAACTCTGAAATATAACATACTACTGCTCCGACTGAATGAAGAAATTTTTGACAGATTTTTATTTATTGTTTGACGTATACTGGAGATTACAGTTAATTTTGTAAAATCAAATAGCTTTAGAAAAGTATGTAGGACAAACACAGTAAAGAAAGTAATCGCAGTCTACGAATACGCAGAATACGTTCAATTCGAAATGAGTCAAAACTTTTTTTTTTGTCAGATGCGTCACTATTATTAAGCAAATTAATTAATTAGCAATTAATCACAAATTAAGCATCGGTATGATTATTATTAACGAAAAAATCTAGATATATTTAAAAAATATATAGGGTATTTAACAAGCTTCATTTTGAGTGCTCACATAAGTCAGTATGTCTAATGTTTCTTGAGATATCAAAACTTTCTTAAAATATAGAGATAATTATTAATATTTGATTATCACTTAAGTGATATATAATTTATATCGGATTATATCACTTCAGAACAGTATAAAAAATAAAATATAGAAAGAAATTTTTATAGTTTTCGAATTTTTTAAAGTTAGATCCCATTGAACCTTTGGTTTGACCTAGTATGAATGTGCATGCCTGAAAATATTTTTAAATGTTCTAATGTTCCCAAACTATAAACTTCTTTTTTATTTCTGTGAGTATAAGAGAGATACTCTTTTAAGGCCAGAACCTTTTTCTCTCTTTTCTCTACTCTTTTTAAAAGTTGTTTTCATTTATTATTTAAACAATTACGTTATTCCCGCATCCCCGCAAAATAAAAAAAAAAAATCGTTGAAAATAAATTGTTTCAAATCACAATTTTTTCGGTATAACAAATGCAATTATTAAGTTGTCAATCAATAAAAAAAAAATTTTTTATTGATATGTTTTACAATCTCGAATTTATCTTTAGTCTAGAGCCACTTTTCGATTTCCTTAATTCAGCTCCGGTCTGAGGATATCTAAGGAAAAAATAAATAATTCCAAGAAAGTCGGGGTTTAAATTTCTGCTGGAAAAAAAAAATATTTTCAGGTTGTCATTGAATTTCGTATTACAAATAATATGACAGAATAATAAACAAAAAATGTTCCCTGTTTTAATTAACAGAAAACTTCATGCTACAAATATAATGTTATTTGTATTAACTAACTCTAATTTAAAACTTTCGCTTCTTTTTCAGTCAGTGCTCAAAATTATTTAAGCTATCTTAAAAAAAATAATAATAAATAAAACCTTTTTTTAAATGTTAAAAATTTGATCAAATCTGACAGAGCTCTTTACATTCAATATGTCCTGAGATAAAATTTAACATAAAGTAATGAGAGATCTTTTCTACCCAAACTGAACATGATAAATTAAAGCTATACAAATTTATTTAATTAATAAAATAGAATAATAAATCATTCTAAAATCTCTAGGTAATAATTTCTATGTTAGATTTCGTCTGATGATTATTTCATTTCTTGTTGTTTATACTATTATAAAATTATTCCATTTAAACCAAATGGAAGTAAAACGTTGCAATTTCTAATATTCACAACAAACACAGAAATTGTTCCATAACATCGTCGAGTCTCGGGAAAATTGTAGCTACCTTGGGGAAAAGAGAAAAGGCACCTAACAAGCCGAAAAAAAATTGCTCAAAGAAGAGCTGAAACGAGGAAGGGAAGATATAAGAGATAGAAGTAATGAGTTGTGGGGAACACTTTGAGAACGGGGTGTGGAAGGAGTTGGGATAAGTCCGTTACCTGGTCAAAGGATAGGGGAGGAGTTTGGATATATCTTCGGTCTATGGTGTGTTGAACGAAAGGTAATCAAAGATACAAATTTATCTCATTTCGTCACATCAAATGTTATTATTCTAAAAAGAAAAAAATTATTTATAAATATTTTACATAAACAAGTAAATCTTTTCGTTTTATTTAGTTCTGACGTTTCGGCCTAAAGACCATCAAGGTTAGCCTCAAATTAAGATAACTACCATGATAGAAAATAATTTAATTATTATTCTGTTATATAAACACATGTTCAATATATACAAATGATCTCCCACTCGACATTAACACCCTTACAGCGACCTACGCCGATGATACAGCTCTACTCATTAGACTTATGAACTCCATGCAAGTTTCACTGACCCTACAAAACTATTTAATAATAATTGAGAACTGGTTTAAACTTTGGAAAATCGAAATATATAACAACATAATATTCACACCTCTTCTTACCACATGGCCACCATTATAAATAGATTACAAATCGATTCTGTAAACTATTCAGTAAGATATCTAAATTCAGTAAAATACATACTGTAGAAGATCACATTAAAACATCATACAAGACATTCCATGACAAAATTCACAACCACACCAATGGACAATACGTACTGAAGACGAAAAAGAAGCTGAATGAAGGATCTACTTAACTATCTAATGAAATTAAAGTCGGGAGGTATCAATTAGTTCAGGTCTCTATCATACCACTCATGCCATTATAATTTTGTAAGATATCACGTTTGCTAGGTTTCTTCAACTGATGACAGGTGTGAATTAATAAATAAAATCAATAAAAAAATATTGTCATTATTTTATGAATTAGCTATTATGAATAATTATTTTCTTTGGCACAACTGTCTCCATTATCTATAAATTCAGACAAACAATACTATTTGCTGAAGTTGAAGATTGAAATCAGTTTTCATAGCCTAACCGATAACTCCTGCTTTATTTCTTCCAATACCAGGAAGGTTTTCTTTTCCCAGTCTGGATTGTGAAATACCTCCCCTATAGGAAGGAAGACTGACAGACCTCAGGGTACACTAGGGATGCCCCCGTAAAAGTTGTGGATCAGGATATAGACACCCTTGCCACAAGATCACTATTTTCACTAAAGGAAATCCCTCGAAGGGGTTTACGGTCCCGTGCGACATTTCCGTAACGCGGGTCCACCAATATCCCGCATCTGAAGGCGCAATGGAATAATGTCTAGCAATTTGTTTTAAATAAGTCAAATAATTATTATAATTTAGTAGCTATTTTTCTTATTTAAAAAAAAATTACTTATATAAAAAATCGCATTAGATGGAACAGAATAAATATTTTAGTACAATAAAAATCAAATCGATTATGCCATGATACCATAATAACATTTGTGTATTTAAATAATTTAGACTGAATTGCCCAGCAAAGTGGGGTAAATAAATTTTTTATGGAAAAAACACGAAATTTCATATAATGAACAAATATAATATTTAGCTAGACATTTTTGCAATGTTCCCTCCACTTTTTTTGTATATAAACTACTATAAATGCAAATTTCAATACCACGACACCAATCTTCTTTTTTTTTTAAGTATTCATTTGTTTTTATGATTTTTAATATATTCAGACAAATCTAAAAAGGATCAACGATTTTTGTTCTTGTAATGAAAAAAAAACCCATATTGAATGGCATATAATAATAATAAAATAAATTTCTGAAGTTATATAAAATATTTTTTCTCTAAACTTCCTAGGCACAAGAATCCTTATGATCAAGTATCACAAAAAAAAATTCACGTACGAAGTGACTCTTTGTGTGTCAAATAACTATAACAAAAATTCAAGACCTTTTCATAGTTATAGATTATATGAAAATACTAATCGGAAAAAACAACAACAAGTTTAAATTTACATAATTTCAGGTTAATTAAATTTAAAAACAAAACATTATACAAGAAACATCGAATTAAATTATATTATTATACAAAAAGTGGACCTGTATTAGGGGAGTCTAATTAAAGTGGGGGTAATTGAGAAAAGAATTTGCATATAAAGGGATTTTAAAGAAAATAGCTTCGAGATGCTATCCTACAGTCAACCCCTTCTTTTATCATGGGAACTCCTCATTATTATGTAAAAATAATTAAATATAATTAGATATTAAAAAATAAAATATTTATGAAAAAAAATAAGGCCACAAAGGACGAAATTAAAAAAGGAAACATTAATTTAAACAAATGAATCACAAATAGACACAATAGAGAATTAAATTTTTAAAATAAAAAAGGATCGTGAAATTCCACTCCCAGTTACCTACAGTTAAACGAGCAGTGACTTATAGCTTGGGAAACCCAACCACAACCCGAAGACTGTTTTTTCTCTTCATATTTTTTTAAAATTCACTTTCTTTTTTTTCCATTCCAGAAGTCAATTATTTATTTTGTTAAATCCATAAATGTCATTACTTTTGTTATTATCCTTTGTTAAGAATTATTATTTTAATTTATTTATTTTATCCTATTTTATTTATAACATTGTATATAGTTAGGGGTGTCTTTTGTATAATTGTAAAAATAAAATTTACCTCTTACATTAGCCTGGTGAGCCTTACATGGATGGTATAACAGTTACTTTTTTTTTTTTAACAATTGATTATGGGGGGTATAGTACAAAAGACACTCCCAAACTATATACAATGTTATGATTAAAAACGAATAGATAAAAATAATACTTTTTAATAAAAAAGAAAAGTAAAATTAATAACAAAGAATAACGACATACATTAATAGTAAAAAAACAAAACAAACAAGTTGATTAAAAAAAAAAAGACGAGAGAAGGGAAAAAATAAATAAATAATAGATAATAATAATAAGTAAAATAGAAGTATTGCGAATAATAGAATTATTAAATAAAGAGTTTATAACAGAATGTCCTGCAGCAGCCTGATATGAAGTAATAATGACTAATAATTATTTTTAGAATAGTTTAATATTTAAAACACACAAGAGGGGGGGAAATGTAGATTCTATTCCAAATTATAGAAAGGAGTAACGTTATTTTGGGCGTATCGCAACTTCTGAATTATTATTACAACTCCCTGAAAAAAAAAAAATGTGAATTATGCTTGTAAACGGTAAAAGTTCCTTTCAAGTGTAAGTTAAACATTTAATTCTTAATTGAATATCCATTTCTATCCTTACCACTAATATTAATAGGGAGTTAAATAACTATGGTAATTTATTCTAATAGTAAATGAAATGTATTTAAATATTGATATTTAACATTCAATTCTTCTCTTCCATTCCTGACATATGTAACTGTTCTAGCCCGAACCAGATATCACTCCTTCCATTAAAAACTCCCTAACCACCCAAGCCCACTATTTTCTAACCTTGCTTCCTATTCTATTCCTGATAATCCTCCGAGGCGCCTGAAGAGAAGATGACAACGAGACCTACTAATGTAAAATGTCATTAGATTTCTACCAATTAGTTTCTCTACACGCCTGTAACACTCCATTTTAACTAACATCAAATTTATTGAAGGTATTATAGAATATACAGTTGTAAATTTCAATAAAGATATTATAAAAAAAAATCATACAATTCTTAGTTATCTACAAATATATACAATATCTTGACCTTAAGAATACACTTTGTAATGAATAATACGTTCCTTAAACATTTAATGTTCAATTTATATAAAAAAGGTGGATAAGATTGAGTATAAAACCTCAGGATTGTTAGAAATTATTATATAGTTATGGAGCCAACTAACAACATTTTGAAATGAAATGAAAAAATAATTTTATTCTGGGACATGTCCTCTACGAATAAATACATGGTTTATATAGTGAGGTTTTTATCTGGCGAGCGTTTACAAATTTTCAGATAGTAGAATGAAATTGCATTGGTATATTGGCTTTACTACTGTGTATAATGTTAATCAATACTTGCTTATTTATTTGATTACAAAGAAGTGAAGGTTTGGTTATTCAATAAATGAAGGAATAGGTGTTGTTTAAAGGATAGAATGGATGAGGATTGGCGAATGGAGATAGGAAGGGAATTCCAGAAGGAGGTTGAACGTATGACGAAGGATTTGATAAAGAAGGCGGTTCTATAGGAGGGCATATATAAATCAATCGGTTGGAATCTGGTGTGTAACGAATGGATGGAAGATTGTAGAGTGGTTGGTCAAGGATATAGGTCCGTTTTTTATTTTAAAAACTTGGAATAGAAAAACACCAAGTAGGTATTGCCTTCGGGAGGTTGGATAGAGCCACTTTTTATCAACCCATCAATACAATTCAATATTATTGAACGTGGCACATGCAGGTGTTAGCATTATTGCTACAATATATCTCTATAACTGTCAATATATTGATTATATTGACCGTGTACAGAGTCCTCGAGTGCACAATGCAGTTGCTTCTCACGACGACCACTGTAAGTCCTACCATTTTAAGTTATAAAATATAATAAATATTTTTTTCAGTATTTTGACTTCGAATTGTTTCAAAACACTCACGGTATATTCCTGAGCAATTCGAGTCATCTAATGTAAAGTTCGGTTGCATAGTTTGCTCAAAACTACCCCCATAATATGAGGAGGCCATGTGGCTTCACCGTAGTCGGGTAATAGACATAAATAATTCTTCAGAACAACCTTGGTTCAAGAGAGACATTTAGGCTAAGTTATAGCGATATCGGCCGAGATCTATTTACAAATGAAGGCAAGGGAGGGGAGTAAAAAGGACTCGGATGAAGATAAGAAGAAGAGATAATAAGAGAAAGAACAAGCTGGGAACTGGTTGTGAATAATAATTAGGGGAGGAGTCGGTGGTTCCTTTGTGCCAGCAATAGCCGGTTTAAAGGGGGGTAGTAAGGGGTAGAATGGTATGGGGGATTTAGCCCCCCTGAACCCCTTGGGCACTAAACCATTTTACGATGCTCCCTCACCTCGCTATTGGTAAACCTCTCTTATTGCCGATTTTACCAAACCTCTACCATTTAATTAAAGTCCTAAAACGATCCTAAAAGGGGAATTCTTACCTTTTCTTATTTTATAACTTTGTTTAAAGTTTATATAAATATATATTTTTTAGAGCATTAATAAAACTGCTTCACTGAATTTCTTACGAGGTTTCAAATACGTTGAAAGGACGGAGTCTGATTATACACAGAACTTGGACCACTATTTTATTTTCCAGAAATTTATAAAGTTCATAAAAGAACTTTTTAATTCATCTTTATTCGGTCCGAATATTTTATTTTCGAAAACCTTAAGGCGCTGTTCTTACGTTGGCGTAAAGGGTCACATTTCGCTCCCGAAAAGGACAGTGGGAAGAATAATAGATTTGGAAATTATAAATTTTAAGTTTTTGGACAGAACGCGAGAAATTTTCCGCCTTTAACATCGCTTTTATTTTCTCATAAATTTCGTTCTTTTTTATAATGAAAAAATGGTCAGCGTGAGGTGACAACAAAAATAGATAACAACTATTTATTCACCGACGTTTCTCTTAGCTTTGTAGGGTTTAATCAGGGCTGTTTTCTTTAAGAATTAATTTCTTATTAGTTATTATTAAATAATTTATTTTAACTAAATTTATATAAAACAGAAAAAATGAAATCCCCGCAAAGTTAAATGGATAAATAAAATTAAATAATAAAGTAACCAAAGCTATGAACTTCAAGTAAAAAAAAAAATCATACTTCTTTATTAGTCCATCTTCAAGGACAATCTTAATACAATTTTAGAAAACTTTATGCAGGATTTTCTGCCAATGTCATTAATTTCAATCTACAATTGTGAAATTTTCTCAATTCTTTATAATAAATTTTTTTAATGAATAATTGACAAAACAGGGTAATTGTGGATTGAAATTAATGATCTGGGCAGAATAGCCTGCATAAAGTTTTTTTTAAAATTGATTTGGTTCTAAAATTGAGGATGGCTGAATTTACTGAAAAATTGGACTAATAAAGAACTATAAATTATTTAGAGACTAAATTTAAATACAATATATTTTATTTAAATAATAATAACCAGTCTGAAGAAAGTGTAAAGATCATTGCTTTTTTTTTTTTTTTTTTTTTTTTTTTTTTTTTTTTTTTCTTTTTAGCACAAATATCGTATTATTGCTTTAAATTACTGACTTGTTAATTTTTTAAAACATATAACTTATTTGTTTTTTTAAGAAGAGTTATTATTGATTTTTCGTATAACTTTTACAAGCAAATTTCATTAATTCAAGTTGCTTTGAATCATTACGATTTTGCCTGGACTGTTTTTTTTTCGTCAAAAATTCTGACTCGATTTTCCGAAATAATTCATATTGTCATATTAAATATGCAAATATTTATTTATCCTTTATAATAATGTTTTTAGGTTAACATAATATTTCATTTAATACCATGCTAATGGTTGCTAAAAAGAAGCCTGGTTATGGAGGCTTTATGAGAAAGGAGAGACATGTTACCCCAGACCTCCCCGTGGCCTCAATGCAAGATTGATGAAAGCTCGTTTGATTTCGCTTCGATTGAACCAAGTGACTAATCGTCCATGTTCCAAAAAATATAGATTTTTTTTATATATCAAAATCATGTATTCATCGATTTATATAGCGCTCTTCCATCAGTATATCTTCTACATGTTTATTTTAATGAAAGTTATAGAAATATACAGACGTTAATATAAAAATTGATTATTCTAAAACAGAAGAATACAAAACAACAAAGTTGTCTCGCCTAACTTCGAGATTGGCTTTTATTATTTATCAATTATTCCGCTAAATTAATAATTAATAAATTTTTTATTTGTCTTTTTTAAAATTTATTTTCACCTGTAAATGTACTAAAATTAATAAATTAATCAAAAATTTAACATACTTAGGTATAAACTTTGATCTAAATTTGAAATTTTTTATGAACATCAATAAAAAAATAAAATTATTGAGACCTAAAACTTGTGGACTAAATTATTTCCTATCAGCCTCCAACTTATTAATACGCTTGAAGTTGCTAATTTATGAATGCATGTTAAGACATTCCTTCCCGGCCGGACCCGCCCCATTAAGACCCCCGCGAGCGACGGTCCAATATCACTTTTGTAATATTAGCTTAAAATGGGAAGAGGAGACTTTATGATAGTTAAATCGAGCAATATTTAAAAAGTGAATTGAAATTGAAAAACGGCGTGAATACTCATTCAAGTCTAATCGGACTTATAACGTATAGGCATAGTATGTAAACAATATATAATAATAGTGTATGATAGTGTATTATAATGTATAATGTGTATAATAGTTTATTTTTTTTGTTTCATCGCTTTTATCTTTTTTTTTTTGTAAATCTCAATTTTTTTTATCTTTCTTCTTTCCTTTTTTTTTGTTTCATATTTTATCTTTCAATGCAATGTGACTTTCCTTTTTTTTCCCTCTTTAACATATGAACATAAATAAAACACTCTTAAAATAGACAATATAACTAATATTCATTTTAAATAAATAAGAATAAAATCTCGTATATATGTGTCGTATAAATTGATAAAAGTAGTAATATTATATGTATTATATTATAGTATTAAATAACAAATAGTATACAATAATTGAAATAACAAATAGATATAAAAAAAGAAGCAAATATATGTAAAAATATTAAAAATATATACAAAAAAAAAGTATTTATTTATATTAATATTTGGGAGCAGCGTGGCTCAGTGATATGACACTGTACTACTAACTTTATGAACCTTATATCTGGAGGTGAGAGGGAATTATTTATTCTGTTTCTATAGCCTTGAGTCTACCCTGTGCGTTAGGGAGCCCGGGGCCCACCCAGCCTCATAAAGTGAGTGCTCTTAATTGGGTAACAAGCTGGTGGTCGAACATAATTCAAACCAAAAAGTACAAGAGCCCAAGAGGAGAAAAAAGGCAGTTATCACACCCCAATTTTTGATTACTTTAATGACAACTATGTATAATTAATAGTCAAAATTGATGAGTCTGCCAATTATAGGTAGGGGGAATAAAAAATGGCGGCTGTTTCAAAGCGATAAAACAAACTAATTTTCCATTCGGAGCTCTATATCTTAAAAATTAGGAACAGCACAAGAAAACCTAAGAGTACGTCATTTAAAGAAGAGTAAATTTGCTAAAATATGAGCCCTAATAGGGTTATTTACGTTAAATAGTTTTCGAGATATATCTTTTTAAAAAGAAACATTTCATAAAAATGTTGTATGGAACGTTCTAAAAGATCAGTAGTTTTTTTTTTCAAAAATCCAACATTTTATACGAACAACTAGAAATTAACATTTTGTGAGTTTATTTTGTCAAATATCATAAAAACTACTACTCCTACA
>NW_027106005.1:531379-544121 GCF_000696795.3 Halyomorpha halys
TATATATATATATATATATTTACAATAAAGGAGGTAAGAAAAAAAATAAAAACTCAAATACAGTTCCTTCTGTATCAGTACTCTCAACAAATTTCATTACCACTTTGAGGGTTCTAGGGCTCTTCTTTGGCTATTTTAAAATTTTCATATAATTTAATTCACACTAAACATATTAATATTTTTTCTAACATATCTTATACATAGTTGACCGTGTGAAGTAGATTGTAGGAAGTAGATAGTCCAGGTGGCAGTCAATAAAGGTTTCAAAATAATAAAAAACTATTTATTACTAATCAAATTTTCGCCCCAAGCTTTATCAGATCTAAAAAAAAAATATTCAAACACTTAAATGACGTAAAGATAAAGAAACAAAATAAATGAAAAATTAAAAAGATGTGAAACTTAAAATTAAATAAGAATAATAAAATAAAGTACACACTAAAAGATGGAAAAAGGAGAATAAGAGTAAAATCAAGAATAAAGGAAGATAATGGACAACCTAGGAATCTTCTTAACACAATTAAACTGGATATCATTGTTAACAACAAAACCTACCTTCGACAGGTTAGGACTGTGTTATAACCTATTTATAATGCTTAATTTATTGTATCATTAATTTTCAATCAATTAAATTAATATCGATTAATTTTTTACTTTTAAATTAACATTAATTAAAAACGTATCAATTATATTTGTGTAACTCAGGAAATCGAACGATTTATCAAACACATAACATTTTTAATTTATTCATATATTTTTATTGATATTATTGGTCATTTAATATCTTAAGAAATTTAATATTAATAATTACTAATCAACTACATCTTAATATTGCTCAAAATTTTAGAATAATGATGGTTTAGGTAATTATCTATCACCAATCTAATTTAAATTAGCACAAGACTCCGAGTATCCAATCCTTAAAATCCAGAATCCTTCGTAAAATTCTGAGAGCTACTTACTTCGTCACAAATAAAAATATACATAAAGACCTTAATATTCCGTATGTAACCGATCTAGCCCGATCCAGATATCAATCCTTCCATTATAAATTCCCTATCTATCAAAACCTTCTAGTTTCTAACCTTAATTCTTATATACCTGGAAATCCTCTGAGGTGCCTGAAAAAAAGATGGCCTCGAGACCTTCTAGTGTAGAAATATTTTAGAGTGCTACCAATGAATAGTTGGTCTACATGCCTTTAACACTCCATTTTGATCTTACATCAAATTTACTTAATGTGTCTTTTTATAAATACAGTTGTAAATAGCAATTAACAAATATGTTAAAACATTAGCAGAAGAATACGTTATTAGAAATGTAATGCATACCGAAATGGTGTTTAACTCCAGATAATAATTCGTGCTGGGATATACTGAGGATTTGGTACTATTGGATGAAGACGAGGAAACTATAAAACTGAATATAACTATGCTTATAAAAGAGACTAATGAACTAGGTCTCGAAATAAATAAAGATAAAAAAATATGATCAGTAGTAGGAATGGCAAAACCTAGCGTTATTTTTAAAGGAGAAAATACATTTGAATAGTTAGAGAGAAATTAGTTTATGGTCTAAGTTAAATAGAAAAAAGAAATTGATAAAGAAGTAAAGGTTAAAATGCTTGTTTGTTTTTTTTTTTAAATATCTTTATTGATATTTAAAATTGTACATTTATATACATACATCCAGTATATTTGATATTAGTTTATAATGGCGTTTGTGTATATTTTAAGAGATTTTTTATTTATTTATTTACTTTTCATCCTTATTTTAATTTTTTTAATTTTAGAATGAATGATATCATTCCTCAATTTACTGATTTCCCACAACGCTGTGGAATATTGTAATATCTATCAATAAATAAAGTAATTCTATTTAAAAAAAAAAGTTGACCTCTTGCCCTACAGTATCCTTTAATAATACCCCACTTATTCCTGTCGAACAGATCCGTTACTTAGGACTACATCTCGACAAACGACTGACATGGAATCCTCATACAAGACTAAAAAGACAAGAAACTGCTCGTGGATTTCGACTATGGCAACATTTACTAGACAAACGTTCTAAATTGCCAATCCATTACAAAAGACTGATTTACATGACTATTATAAGGCCTATCTGGACGGAGTTGAGCTTTGGGGCTCCACTAAACCATCAAATTCCTCCAGAATCCAATCCTTACAGTCAAAAATCCTTCGTAAAATCATTAATGCTCCTTACTTTGTCACAAATCAAGTCATCCATCAGGACCTCAATGTTCCATATGTTGCCGATTTGGTCAGAACCAGATACCGTTCCTTCCATAACAAACTTCTCAACCATTTAAATCCACTTGTTTCTAACCTGGATTCTCCTTCATTACCTAATAATCCTCCTAGGGGTCTAAAAAGAAGATGGCTTCGAGATCTTCTCCTCTAGAAATGTTATTGGAGTTCTATCAGTGGGTAGATTCTCCGCATGTTTTTATCATGTCACTATGTCACCTACAGCAAATTTACTTGTTGTATATATTTGTATACAGTTGTAAATAACAATAAATAAATTATTAAAAAAAACAAAAAAGTTTATAATGGAGTGATACAAGCTTGTAGAGAAACTTTTTTACATTATCAGGTCTTGTGGCAATCTTCTTTCTGTCCAGAAACTTAAAAGTCATAGTGATAATTTACAAAAATATTAATCTTACAAAATATTTGGACAGAAAAAGAATGAGTTAACGGAAATATTTAAAAGTCTGTAACACCGAATTGTGTGAACTATATATTATAATATTCAGTCCTTTTAAGGTCCTTAAAAAGTTAAACATTAAACCAGCGGATAAATATAGAAAGATATGCCGAAGCGTAGGTGGGAGGATTGCGTCAAGACGTATCTGATATCGATTTGGACTGGCGTCATTAGGTAAATGTGTACCAACAGCGTTATTGGCATCGAACTTTCGGATTCGCCAAGTTTTTCATTATTATCATTATTTTTTTTTTAATATAGACTAAAATTAAGGACAGAACAGACCCAGGTCTCGAAAAAGGTTTAGGAGTGGCTTGGAAAAGAATGCTTATAGACACAGCTTTGGAAACCCGGTGTTGATGGAAGCAGTTGTTATCGGAGGTGGTAAACGACGAGGAGATATGTGCAGCACACCGTTGGGGTTGAACACCGTACAGATATCGCCTCTAACCACAGCATCTTTTATAACTAATGCTTCTCTTATCTCGTATCCTCCCCTTCCAAAAGTCAATTTCCAGCACTTCTCTCCCACATTATTCCATTCCTCAAACGACTGGAGTCCAAATCTACAGCTATCTCATCGACTACAGCACCACTTAACCGATCATTTAAAAAACGCATACATTCTGAAAATCAAAAAGTGGAGCATCTAGAACACTCTTAAAAGTCTCTGACTATTTAAATATGTTAGATGGAAAACATGGCTGGTACAAATATATATGACAATAAGAGAGATGATTGAAAATTAATTGGATAAAGGATCTATTCAGTTTTCTAATATACTGATGTAACCTAGATAAAAACAGATATAACATTCTCATTTACAAAACAATATTAGGTCGATTAAAGATGTACGGTTGTGAAGTATGGGGAGCAGAATCCTTGTGAGAAACGCAA
Organism: Halyomorpha halys; assembly: GCF_000696795.3. Classification (NCBI taxonomy): domain Eukaryota; kingdom Metazoa; phylum Arthropoda; class Insecta; order Hemiptera; family Pentatomidae; genus Halyomorpha; species Halyomorpha halys. The sequence continues at coordinate 535,007 of NW_027106005.1, forward strand.
AAAAATGTCATTTCAAAACAAGGTTAAGAATCAGAGTAGATGCTTCTTGGTTTATAACAAATAGTTAATTACATCACGAACTACTTTACTGGCGTCATTAATAAATAAGGTGCAATAGCTTACGATATAAGAATTCAACTTCATCTCTAACACTTAAGATCATTGCAAGAAATTCCGTAATGAACTCTGTATCAATTTTTATTATTATTTAATTTTTTTTTAAATTATTTGTTGATAAGGTAATTTTTTCATATTTATTTATATATGCTGTCAACTATTTCCGCTTGGTTTAACGTATTTTTTTTTTGTTTAAGTTTTGCTTCCTTCTTTCCGCCATACATTTCATCTCTATAGTTTCTCTTAATTTCCTTTTTCGGACATTTTATATTTATTTTAGCTTATTACTTATCTGTATCAATGTGCATCTCTTACCCATTGTAGCATTATCGAACATTCCATTATATTAATTTAAATTTTTGATCACTATTTATTATATTATTGGGTGATGGTAGCAGTGTGGTAGCGCGCCCGTCTACCAACCAAAAGGTTGTGAGTTCAAGCCCCGGCCCAATAACTCATTATTTACTTATCTGTTATTGATGTTTGTAATTACTTTCTTTATTTTTTCTCTGAATTGAAATTGTTAGCTCGTTTGGTTTTTTAATCTCTGATGAAGGTCTGAAATTCAAGCCGAAACGTCTGCACATATAAATAATTTTTACTTATTTGTTTAACTTTATCTGACCACACCCAAGACCATTTTTAACTTCAACGGTCAGCTATAAAATGCTCATCACAAGGTAAGTCGGTTATTTTTAATATATTTTTTTTCTTTCATTCTTTATTTAGATAACATAAATAATATTGATATTATTTTACTCATTTTTTCTTCTTAATTAAAATTATAATATTGTAAATAGTTAGAGGTGCCTTTTTGCATAATAGACTCCTCGTTATCAATTGTTCAAAGAAAATTAAATTGTTACAATAACCCTACATGATAAATCCGGTAATAAAGAAATATGTATAAACTTTCTCGATATAAAGAATTTTTTGAAACTTTTGAGATTCGTTATAAAGAGTTTAATCATTTCATTATGGGTTATATATATTTTTTAAATTTATATATTTAAAATAGTTTTTAAAAATTGTCGTTCCATTACTCAAATTCATTTCCCTGACGAACACTGAAGAAAATAGGAGACATGGAGGTAATTCAACACAACAGGACATAAGTTCTACATTAATTGATTCTGCTACCGCCAAGAGTCTTTCGAGTATAAAAGAATACATTGCAAGCCATAGGGGAGTATCGATCCCTCGCCCTTGTTCGTCGGAAAAAGAAGCGGTGGAGAGAGCTTGGCTGGAGAGACCTTAAGTATTTCAAAAGATCCGGAAAGACGGCTTTAGAGAGCGGCTAAAGGGGTTGAAATATTCATCCCGGGCCGGATCCGGTCTAATAGAGCCCCGTCCGAGCAGTCAAATATTCATGGGCTCCGATTACTTCCTCCAAGCATCCGTTTGCGGCACCTCTATAGTGCTCCCTGTTCGTTACGAGTCTCAATTTCTTAGCAGTATGTATAACAATAGTTCTAAACAATAATTAAATATTTAAATATTACGAAATAATATATGAAATCAATTTTTTTGAGAATAATAACGAAAAATAATAAATAAAACCTATGTATTTCAAATACTGTTACTTGACTAAAGTAGTCAGCGTTTTTCTAATTTTGATGAATAAATACGAACCATAGAGAGTACATCTCACATCAACAAGACTAATCAACTACAGTCAATCCAAGATATCTCAAAGCTTACTTGATTTGTCGATATATATCATTATAATAAGCCCCAAATGTCTATTACTAATGTCACTTCCAATGTAATAATAAAAATGAATTTACGTTAGCCATAACATAAGAAGGATAATATAAATAGTTATAAATAAAAGTTTAACTATTTAAGCTGTTGTACCAGGATTAAAGAATATACGCCAATGATCTGGTGTATACGTTGTAATAATACATGCCAAATTCAAGCAGTTAGAAGTTATAAACAAAAACTAAGAGATAATTTTTTAAAAAATTAATTAATGGTATCCTTGTTAAGTATAAGCACTCTTTATTCTTTCTTTAACAGTCCAAGGACAATTAACTTATCTTCAATCTCCAAAATTGATATTTTTATAAACTATTTACTGTATATGATAAATTTTCTCTTATCATGTGTAATTATTTGATCTATAATTTTATTAACTTCAAATCACCCCTTAAGAATAGGACTTATCCTCATTATACAAACAGTTTCAGTTGCCATAATTGTAGGATTTATAACTAAATCATTCTTCATTCATATATTCGTATTCATATATATTTCATATATATATTCATTCATATATTATTATTATTATTCTAAGTGGAATATTAGTATTATTTATTTATATATCAAGAGTAGCATCAAATAAAAAATTTAATTCACTAATCAAAAACATTATTATATTTACTATAATAAGAGTAATTATAATTTTTACAATATATAAATTTAACATAAGAACCTTCCTTAATTATTTAGATAAAAATGAAACGATAAGACTAATTAAAGTATTTAATTCAATAACAGCACAAATGACAATTATAATAATTATATATCTATTTATTACCATAATTGTAGTCTACAATGTAGCAAAAACTAACTATGGGCCTTTACGAATAAAAAATTAATATGAATAAACCAATACGAAAAATACATCCCTTAATTAAAATTATTAATAGTTCATTAATTAAATAACTATCACCTTCATCAATCTTCTTATGATGAAACTTTGAATCACTTTTAGGTATATGTTTAATAATTCAAATCATTAGAGGATTATTTTTAGCTTATACATCAATGCTATTAACTAACAGCTTATACATCAATACATTTATTTGTAACAATTTTAACAACAACATCATTATTAATAATTTAACATATCTTAAATATAAATTTAATAAACTTATTATTTTAAATATGAATTTTAATAATGGAATAAAAAAAAAAAATTAGACCAAAATGCAATTTGAAATAAATTAATAAAAAACCTGACCTGAGTGTATGGAAGGTTAAAAATAGTTTGTTTATATGATAGTTTAAAGTGTAAGTTGATCTAAAATTAATGGTTTTAAACATTAATAAAATAGTAATTATTAATATGATTCCCTATTGTTGCGTAGGGTAATTTGACTTGTAATTAATGACCTGGGTAGAATAGCCTGCAAAACTTTTTTAAATTTTGATGAGAGGTGAAAGTTTATATTTAAGGTATATTAAATTATTAATAATAACGTTGTTAAATTGTTTACAAATAAATGTATAATAAAAGCTGTTAATTGTTAGATTGTGCTTGAGGATGGCTGAATTGGCCGAAACGTTGGACTGTTGATGATATAATATAGAGTTTTGAGGCTAAACAAGGATAACATTTGATTTATTTAAATAATAATCCTTCGTAAAATCCTCAATGTTCCTTATTTTGTTACAAATAAAACCATCCATAAAGACCTAAATGTTCCTTATGTAACCGATCTAGCCCGAACCCGATATTATTCCTTCCATAATAAACTCCCTAACCACCCAAACCCACTAGTTTCTAACCTTGCTTCCTCTTCCATTCCTGGCAATTCTCAGAGGCGCCTGAAAAGAAGATGGTCTCGCGACCTTATATTGTAAACTGTTTTTAGAGTTCTACTACTGGGTGGTTTCTCTACATCCTGTATCATATCATTATGTCATTTTGATCAAATTTACTTGTTGTATTTTTTATACAGTTGTAAATATCAATAAAGAAATAAAAATTTAAATAATAAATACCAGTCTCAAGAAATCGAAAACATTATACATAAACTAAGAGATAATCTCCATAACAGAACAGAATTAACAAGAGTTCGTTACATTCACTCGTCATTTTAAATGTTCATCAAGGTAAAAGGGGCCAAATAATTGAAGTGTGGACGGAATTTAAAAGAAATTTCAACCACTGAAAACCACTTCAAAGTCCGATAAATCCCAGTGTGTGGTGGTTTAAGGCTGAATGAACCCACTGTTGGCGACACGACAAAAATTCTCACCCGCCTAATTCCGTTCTGGCTACTGTAGTATTATGATGAGTATGTGCCGTTTTGAGTCCTCTTCAATTTTTAAATGTAATTTGTACTAGTTGTATCATCCTTATTCTTCAGTATATCGTTTCCTAACCTCACGTTTAGTTTTTTTTTTAGTAAAAAAAATCAATAATACTATTTTAATTAGAATAAAAAAAAATATATATATTAAATTATTCTTGAGAAATCTCGCCTAAACATCGTTTAGTAGAACCTAAATATATTTATGATTTCCGAAACTCTTATATAATGTTTCAAGAATGAAACATAATTTTTTTTTTGTATAATATAATAATCCCTTAGGAACCAGAAAGGGATCTAGGGAAATCTAAAAACTTTATCATTTATTTATTTGTTTTTTTTAGTTACTAATTACAAATTTCAACTTTGTTATTTCCTGCAGATATATAATAAAATTTGGTGCAGTAAGGGCATCAATAACTATCACTTCACGCCCTAAATACGTCCCCAAGTATTTTGTAGATTGGTTGGCTGGTCTTGAAAATTTAAAAAAAAAAAAATTAAGACACAGTAAGGTGAAAATTATGAAAAATTTTTAAATTCTTATTATGCTATATTAATTCGTATTTTAGGGCTACTCAAGGCGGGTGTGACGAATATAATTTTATTTCCTAATAGAAATACAACAGTTTAACAAAATATAATTAAGTCGTAATGCCTCCTGAAATATGGAAACTCTCTGGGCTTTTCTCTTTCGAATTGGTTGTTATATTTTTGTGGTTATATTTTTACTTTTTGTCGTTTAGTTATACATCAAATTTTTTAATACTAGGAATTTATCCATTATTTCTTATTGCTAATAATGAGAACTGTTTATGTATTTTTTTATTTATTTGTTTTTTAGTTAGGCCATCAACTCATCACTTTGCGAAATTAGGTTATTTGTACTAAGGAACATCAAAATGTGTATTTCTATCGGTACCTGGAATTTTTTTTTTATATTCAAAATCATTATTTATTGACAGATATTACGATCTGCCACACCGTTGTGGGCAATAGGTAATAGTGATGAATGATCACATTCATACTAAAATAAAATAACATAAAAAAAAATGTCTTAAAATATATACAAACAAAAGAATAGACAAGATGAACATAATCAAACTATCTGTATGAAAAATAAATAAATAAAATAACATAATGATAAAATAATATATACAATATTTACACAATCGACCTGAGGATCCCTGAGCCACTCTATCCCCCACGTGTGAGGGGTAGAGCAGAGCTCATAAGATCCCAGCGCATCCCTCTCACCGCTTCACTGGTAATGAGCGCAGAGCCGATACCTGGAATTCGATTTTTTTTTTAATTCGCAATACTTTCACTTATTATATATATAGGTAAGTGAAAGAAAAAATTTAAAAAAATACTTTTTTTTTTTCATTTAATCTCCAACAACATGAAAACCTTGCATGTTTTCAGCAACATAAACTTATACTCTATTAACCAAGAGTAAATTCCTTGTATGTTTTACTTTATTTTTTAGCAAACCATTTTACAGTATTAAATGTTCTTAGTCATGCTGAGTTCAGTCAAATGATGACCAAGAAGTTTCTGAAAATTTGATCATTTATGTCTTTAGGTGTCAGGAAATGGCCGATGAAACAAGTCTATTATAATGACCCTTCCATTACATCCCAAACCCCCGCCCACATCGCCACCCTTGAAGAATGGTGTCAAAACTGGAGGATTAAAATAAATTCCACTAAATCACATAATTTCCTGCCCCACAGTATCCTTTAATAACATACCACTTATTCCTGTCGGACAGATCCTTTACCTAAGACTACGTCAGGACAAATTCCTCATAGTGAAGACAGGATACTTCTCGTCGATTCCGACTATAAAAACACTTCCTATACAAACGATTTAAACTTTCAACTAATTACAAAAGACTCAATGACTCTAATGAATGCATAAGGCGTATTTGGATATACGGAGTTGAACTTTGGGGCTCCACTAAACCATGGGTTTCCTCTCGTATCCTTATAGTCCGAAATCCTTACTGCTCCTTACTTTGTCACAAATCAAATCATCCATCAGGACATCAGACAGTTTTAAATATAAAAAAATAAAAATTTTAGTTTTTTTAAATTAATTTCATTACCGTAAACCAGGATTACTTTGATCTTCCGGGGGAAACTATACTAAATCACGTTTTTTAAAAATTGAAATCGTTATGGCGAGCTCAATTTTTGCCCAGTGACACCCAGCTGGTCTTATTGTGCAAAAGTTACTTGTAAAGTGCAATGCAGATACCCATCATAGTTTCTGTGGCAGCACTGAACAGAGACGCGCTTTTGTGCAGCGCCAATCATAAAAACTTCGTAGTAACATCCCTTGGTGTGCGGCCACTGCGTTTCTGCGTCGGCTTAGGTGAATAATATTCTTGTCCCTAATCTATTTGGCAAAATTTTCTCTCTTCTTAATGTTTCTATCTCATTTCAATGAGTTATGATGAAAAAAAAGTGACGGGGTAACATTGATCACCAAGTTTTTTATTTTTTCTGTGAACAGGTTCCCCCAACGCAGTAGCATAATCTGCAACCATTTAATATGGCTGTCTTTAGGCCGTTGGAGGTTGATTAGCGTAAGATATTTGACTGAATGAGGAGAACAGGCTCTGGTTCAGAAACGAGCCTAGAATTCCAGCCCCAAAGCCACGAACCATGGCACGAAAAAAGGCAATCCTTCCCTGCAGGACCCACCCCACTAAGACCTCCAATGAGCACTGGTCCTATATCACTTTTAAAATATTTCCTTAAAATGGGTAGAGGAGACCTTAAGATTAATCGAGAAATATTTAAAAAACGCCAGGAATTGAAGTAGAATGAACTCAACTCGGGACTACAGGACACCTTCTTAGCTGATATAAAACAATGAGAAGTTACTATTTCAAGTTTAAGTTTACCTAGTTTAGAGATTTTACCTTTTTTCTAGTTCATTTTGGTATTTCCCTAGTTTAATTAAAAAGTTTATTCTGTTCATGTTGACTGAATTTCTATTTGAGTGTCCAGAGCTAATTTTGTTTAAAAATGATTGATAGAGGAAACTGGCAACTGTGATCTATCCAGACTGAGCAACTCAGTACCAAGGCTCGATATTATTTTGGAATAAAGTTAATTTTTGGATGTAACTGTTTATTCATACATTCCTCAATGAAGTACATTAATCCAAGACTTATTGTGCAAGTAATGTTTTAAGACAGGGAAATAAGGAAAAAAGAAAATTAGATTGATCTTCGACCAAAATAAAATTTTTTCGTCGGAAATCTGTTTTTAAAAATTAAGGTTGTTTATTAAATGGGTTTTCTTTGATAAAGAATAGCAAACAATTGTGGGAACCAAAATAATTCGTGATCAAAGTAACCCCGGTGACCGGGTAAGATTGGTAAAACCAAAAGCGGCTCTTCCATCTTCCCGTTAAAATTGGATACAAATTTAAAGCTGAGATATGTAGCTATCGTTTGATATATATATATTTTATTTTATAACAGATCGGCCTGGTGGGCCTTACATGGTTGATATAACCGTTATATTATATATATATTTTTAACAGCTTATTATGGGGGGGGGGTATAGTCTCGTACAAAAGACACCCCTAACTATAAACAATGTTATTATTAAAAGAAGAAGAAAAAAATAAATAGATAAGAATAATGCTTCTTAATAAAAAAGGAAAGTAAAAATAATGATATTGGTACACTTAAATAAAACAAACAATTGCCCTCTAACAGTAAAAAGAAACAAGTTAATTTGAAAAAGGAACGAGAGAAGAAAATAGAAAAAAAAAAATAATTATAATGAATAAATAAAATGAGTAATAATAAAAAGTAAAATAAAGGTAGTGTGACTATGACTAATTAATTTTATATTTATTAAAATTTATAAAAGAATGTCCTGCAGCAGTCTGGGCTCCAGTCTTCGGGTTGAGGTTGGATCGTTTGATACAAGAATTATTAAAAGACCTTGAAAAATGAGCTATGGCACCAAATATGCAAAACCTGTATTAAAGTAATCCCGGTTTACGGTATTATATTTTATAATATAAGAAGAATTCAATTGATAGGACTAGAAACCCTTAGACAGGAGACTGGTGTGTGACTTCCACTTGGGTTGTCCACTCGCAAAAGCTAGAGGGGCTCTAATGAGAAGAGCGAGCACAAAGCTCTAGCGTATCAAATGCCGACCCCTTTGTTGGGCAGCTGCCGAACAGTGGCCCCTTTGTACAACTAACCTCCCCCCTCCTCCCACTGCCCCCCCTACTTCATTGATAAAGTTAAATCGAGCTCTAAGTTGATAGCAATTTTACCTTTCGCGCCCCCCTTCAAAGTGTTATCAGCTTTTCCTTGCCCAAGTTACACAAATGAGCCGGTTCGAGATAAAGGTATCAGAAGTAGTGAGGCCAAAAACACTTTCACAACCAGAATCATCAACTATTATTATTGTTAGACCAATCGCCTACTACTATCTCCCTCTTTGCTGGTAATGCTAACGATGGCTTACAAAGCGAGTCAAAGCGTAAGCAAAGATTAATTTTAAGCAATTTAATTAAAAGTGCACTTAACCAGATTTTTGTTTTTAAATTTATTATAACTTCTTGTTATCGAATATTTTATTTAGCTATAACAGCTAATATAATTATAGAAAGGACTTAGTAAAAACGATATTTGGTATATTTCCAAGATTGAAGCAGAGTCAGTACGCATGAGCAAATATTACCATCGCTGTGGATTGCCTCATACATAAAAAAAATAAAATAATTTGATTCTTGTTTGGTTTAAGGGAAAAACTGCTAAAGTAATTTAGTGCTACAATAAATTTTTAATATATTCAATTTAATATTAAATAATAATAATAAAAAATATGCAATAAAGGTGTTTGCTGAGTCTATGGTTAGTAAAACTCTCTCTCTCTCTCTCTCTCTCTCTCTCTCTCTCTCTCTCTCTC
>NW_027106005.1:544171-545697 GCF_000696795.3 Halyomorpha halys
TCTCTCTCTCTCTCTCACTCACTCACTCACTCACTCACTCACTCACTCACTCACTCACTCACTCACTCACTCCCTTCCTCCCTAAATATATTCGATACGATGCTAAAAACAAATATGATTTGGTTAAAAAGAAATTATTGACTTACTTTTCTCAAACGCTCATGAAATTTTCTATGATTATAATATCATTAAATGGAATCAATTATATTTTTTTCTTATTCTTCGGAAAGAGGAGAATCGATTTGTATATAATAACATATAATATATAAAAACGTTTGATTTTTTTCAATCAGAGAATTTGGGGATTTAAGTAGCTTTAAATCTTTCGATGAAGACACGAAACGTTTTGGAAAAAACCAACAGGTAAATCGGTCCGGTAATTGAGAAATTAGTTGCGGACAAAGATTCGAACCCATACCCTTTTTTATATGTTGATAAATTACTAATGGAATTATTAATATTTCATTTCAATATAAATATTCTTCTGTTCATGTACAAAAAAAATTCTTCTCTTTAATGGGATACATTAAACACTAAATTAACGTTTAACGGTTTTATTTTATCATATTTTCCGCTTTTTTTTTAGTGTTTCTTTGGATCACTATAGAAGGATAATGTATCATAAAACCAAAATTAATAATAAACAAAGAGAGAAGAGGAACAATTATGAAGCGGTAAAGGCATCGAATATTCTCCTTAAGCCAGGGATAGGGTTGGATGCATCATTTACCGCAACTCCCATCTACAATTCATGAATTCCGATCCACTTTACCTTCTATAATTTTCGATTCCCGGGATTTAAATCCACGTTTTCGTGGATTTAAATTCTGCTTAAGAATTTAGAAGGCTAAGCTACGCGAAATTGCGTGACTTGTATTTGGAAAATAATTTTATAACCCATAATTAAATATACCATTGAAGTCTAAAAATGTTTTAAGGTCAAATTTTCCTTTGGGTTCGAATGTGTAGATGATTTTATGCAGTGTTAAAAAATTGATTTATGTATTTTTTGGCCGACTTGAAAAAAAATAATAGATTAGAAGAGATAAATATATTAAATTTCACAAAGTTTATATTGGTAATTAACAAAATATAGGTTGTGGCAGATTAAGATAAACATGGATAAGGACAATATTCTCAATCTTTAAAAAAATATATCTAATTTTTATTTTTTAAAAAGATTATTTACAGGTTAGCACCCTATTGTGATCATGGTAGTAGGTGTCAATTTTTCATTCCGTGAGACCGCTACGCAATAAAAGTCAACCCGGAACACCTGAAATTGAGTTCGCTAAAGTAGACGCCTTAACTCCATCAGCATCAGACGGCCCATCATATTTCTTATTATTTTTTGTATATTTGTACCTAGTTGGTGAGGCAGAATGTAAGAACAAGGAAATAGTGGAAGAGGGGGTCAAAAATAAGAAAATATAATGAAAATATATAAAATAGTAAAAATAATTAATATTGTTTAAAAATTTTTTCCAGCATTAGGAAATCACACTGGGACATATGGAACACGCTCT
>NW_027106005.1:545757-548171 GCF_000696795.3 Halyomorpha halys
ATATATAAATGTAAGATATATATCACAGAGAGCGCGGGCAGCAGCGGGGTTAGGCCCGTTCCTACTAACTCTAAGGACCCGATTTCAAATCCGGCTGGGCAGAAAATTGTTTTCTGTTACACTGTAGCCGTGAGTGAACTCTTGTAGGTTTTTGGATCCCACCTAGGGTCCACCCAGTAGTACAAGAGCCGGGAAGAAAAACAGGCAGTTATCTCATCCCAATTTTTTATTACTTCAATAAAAACTATGTATAATTACTAGTCAAAATTTATGAGTCTGCCAAGTATAGGTAGGGGGATTAAAAAATGGCGGCTGATTCAAAACCTTTAAAAAACATTGATTTTTCATTCGCAGCTCTATATCTTAAAAACTATCTACAACACTAGAAAATCTAAGATAGCATTATTTAAAGAAGAGTAAATTTGCTGAAATATTAGCCCTAAAAGAGCTATTAACGTCCAATAGTTTTATAGCTTAGTATATTTTATAGATTAGTAGTTAGTTAATTTATTTTGAGAAATATATATCTCAGAAATTATGTGACGTACAGATGTCTATTAGCACTCAAATTAAAGCTAGTTTAATGGACTATACGGAAGTTTATGACCTTTACCTTCGTAGGAATAGTAGTTTTCATGATATTTGCTAAAATAAATTGATTTATAGTTGTTCGGACAATAAATTTGATTTATGAAAAACTTTAAATCTGAACTATTGGACGTACTAATGTTAATTTCTAGTTGTTCGTATAAAATGTAGGATATTTGAAAAAATATATCTGTAGATCCCTAAGACACACATATGTCTGCCAACTCTAAAAATAAAGGAAATTTAACTGACTATAAAGTAGTTTATGACACTTATCTTCGTAGGGGTAGTCGTTTTTATGATATTCACATATGAATATAAATTTGGCAAATGACAATTTGTCCGAACAACTATAAATCAATTTATTTTAGCAAATTTCATGTAAACTGTTACTCCTACGATGATAAACATCATAAACTACTTTATAGTTCATTACATTGGATGGTTTTTGAGATATCAATTTTTCAAAATAAAGTCACTAACTACTGATCTTTTAGTACGTTCCATACAACATGTTTATGAAATGTTGCTTTTTAAAAAGCTATATCTCGAAAACTATTTAACGTAGAGAACTCTATTAAGGCTTATATTTCAGAAACTTAATTCTTCTTTAAATGACGTTCTCTCAGGTTTTCTTGTGTTGTTCCTACTTTTTAAGATATAGAGCTCCGATTGAAAAAGTATTTTTTTATCGCTTTGAAACAGACGCCATTTTTTATTCCCTCTCCCTAGACTTGGCAGACTTATCAATTTTCACTATTAATTATACATAGTTTTCATTAAAGTAATCAGAAATTGGGGTGAGATAACTGCCTTTTTTCTCCTCTTGGGCTCTTGTACTACTGCCTCTTAAATTGGGTACCCTTAATTGGGTAAAAATCTGGCGGTCGAGCACCATTCACCTTCAAATCACCTCCTTGAACAGTCGTTGGTCTAGTGACGGTACTCCCTTAAAAAGTACTGAACTCCTGACCCTTCATGGGTTGTAGCGGTACATATTTAATTTAATTTAATTAAGATATATTTTATGTATCTCAGTATACAATATATTAATAAACTATATAAATACATTAGTACACACACAGGGTTATAGCGTTATATAATTATTAAATGTTGACTATAGCCCTGAGTAAACATATTGATTAGATGGTAGATGAATTTTTGGAGAAGAGGTTAGAGAAGACTTGATGGGTTGTTATCGTAGGGTTACCTTAGGGACGGGGCGAACCCCAATATCTCCTTTTGATTAATAGCCCAACAACATGCGAGCAATTCCCATTTCTTCTTCAAACAGTTCAAAAATCAATCATTTCGTCCTCTCTCGAGGCTAAAAATAGCGTCAGAAAGGGGCTTTGATAAACTATTGATAATATGAAGGGTTGGGCTGGTATCATATGATCGAACAGTTAAAGTTTGATTAATTACACTTATACAATATATTGAGGCCACGATAGGCGAACGCGTTGGAAGATATTTTATTATCGATTAAAATCGATTTACCACATTTTTTCGCCTCGATTAAACTCGATACTTCACTGAGCAATTAAATGATCTTCAATATCAGCTTGGTTTTTTTGTGAAATAATTGAACATTTCACAATTTTAATATTAGTAAAAAATGAAAAAATATAAACTATAAAAGAATTTGATAATAAACTTGATAATAGGAAAAATATTTGACACATTTCCGAAAAGGTATCATAAATAGTGATAAAGACGTACAAGATACCATTGGAAAGCTAATGATTTTTGGAAAAAAAAATTATATTTAACGTAGAAAGTCAAAGAAGAATAAAATTAAATATTATAAACTATAACAAAAAAAA
>NW_027106005.1:548392-555201 GCF_000696795.3 Halyomorpha halys
AAATAAGGATTTAAAACATAGAAATTGTATTCTGCAATTAAAGTGACAAATGTTAATAAATTAATAAAAAAAAATAAGAACAATAACTAATAAATTTGACGTTTTGGGCTCTCCTATTATCTAGTTCTAAATAAAACATTTACAATCAGTTTAACAATTGCCATAGTTATAACCAAAAAAATTTACATTTTATTTTAATAAAAAAAAATTATTTACACATTTACATAAAAATAATTTAATATTTAACTATATATCAACTTCACTAATTTATAACCATTTACAAATCTGAAAGGTTTTGAGATTAAGCCAATTCGAAAAATCCATTTTTTATTTTATTATTAATTTATAAATTACCATTGAAATATTACTTTTTTTCTTTATAACCATATATGTATTCTAATTTCAGTGCACTGAGCCCTGAATTGTTATTAATTTCGGGATTTGCTTAATTCGTTTTCTCTATTTAGTGTATTGATTTTAATTAATTACTATTGTTTTAAAAATATATTTTATTTATTATGCTGTCCAATTCCTCCTCTATCAGTTTTAAAATTAACAACTTATTTTATGTTTGTTGTTATAGAAATAGATTCTAAATATTTTTTTCTTTTTTTAAAATTGAAATCATGGTTATTTTCTATATTATGTTTCACTAATGCTATGTCATTAATATTTGTGTGGTTCTTAGTATTTCTTTTATGTCAATTTATTTTATTTATTAAATTTTGTGACGTCTTACCTATTAGCACATTTTATAAATAAATGTTTACCTGTTTTTCCATATTTTACAGGATATTTGTAAATAAACAACTTATTTGTTGTTTCGAATTTTAAATTTGGATGGAAAAATTAGTATACACTACAATAATCAGACCAATTTGGACATATTGAATTGAGCTTTGGGGATCCACCAAACCATCAAATTCTTCCCGCATCCAATCGTTACAATCCAAAATCCTACGTAAAATCCTTGATGCTCCTTATTACGTCACAAATAAACTCATTCATAAAGACCTTAACATCCCATTCGTTGCAGATTTGACCCAAAACAGATATGCGTCTTTTTATTCCAAACTCCTTAACCATCCTAACCTATTAATTCTTAATCTTTCATCCTTAACAATCCCTGATAATCTTCCGAGGCGTCTGAAAAGAAGATGGCCACGGGACCTTCTTGTTTAAATTAATTTTTGAAGAACCACCAATGGGTGGTTCCTTCCCAAAATTTTCAAGTGTATATGAAACATACTACATGTTTACCCATTGTATTATTTTGTACTGTTGTAATTACATTACAAATAAAAAATTAAAAAAAAAAAAAATTTGGATGGTCATATTCCATAAAAGCGGTTTTTATTTTATTTATCATACCAGGGATAATTTTAATTTTTGAGAACGTCCCACTTTTAATGGTTTTTATATTTCATTATTATTTTTATTACTGTTAATTGATCTAGTTTCCGGAACTTATGTTGTAAGATTACAACTGATTACTTATTTATGATAAAAGGAAGTGATAGTGATTTACTATTTATATCTAGCGAATGTTTCGGCCCACGTTCTAGGACTTCTTAAGGGCTAAAAAAGATACAAGTGAGATATGAATAAAATAAATTGATTAATCTCTTTTTTTCCATTTTTTAGTTTGTACTGTATTTTATATTTCTTCCTTTTTATTTGTTTTTTTTCGTTTTCATTATTTATTTAAAAACTTTTAGTATTCTTATTTAATTGTTACGTTTCACTGTTTATCTTATTAATTACAAATTTAATGTGTTCATTTATTTTTACATAATTTAAGTGTTTGTATCGTTTTTACCCTATGAAGCACTGCAACGAGGGGCGAAACGTTGGCTTAATAGAAGTATCAATCACTAACGATCCTCCAGTACGATCATTTATTTATTTAAATTTCGTTTATTTGATTTTTTTTTATTTTTCTCACTTATTATTTACATTCTACAACACTTCAAGTCTTAAGCATTCAGGACTGCTTGTCATATATGTCACAAATATTATTGTAAACTAGAAAGGGCAGCGAGGATTACTGCGGGCACCGACTGTCAGCTTGCCCCGAACTACTAAGTCCTATAATTCACCCTCAACTAAATTCATTGTTCGCAATAAGCCATATCACGGTGAACCACGTATCTCTCATAAGCAGATGCTTCATCTCCACCCTCCGACTCCTCTATCGATCCTCCACTTCTCTCGTCCAACTGCCAGGGCGATCATTTATCAGAAAACTTAGAACTTAGTATTTAGGGGGCCTATGATGCATTATTTGTAACTAAGCGTCAGTTACCAACCATGGATATTATTAGTGGTGGCGGACTTATTTTATTATAGCGAACGTTTCGGCAAAAGAACAAAAATTTAAAAAAAAATAATGAGAAAATAAGGAAATAACTGATTCCATAACTGTGAGTACAGGAAGAACTTGTATAGTTCGCGTATAAGACGATAAAAGCAGTAAGAGAAAATTATTAAAGTTATGCAAAAGGAGAGAAAAATAATATGATACATATAAAAGTTCAGTAAGTAAATATATGTGTATATAAAATAAAAATTATGCAAAATAAAATTATAAAGAAAGTGAGAAAAAAAGTATATGGAATTAATTAAATATGTAAGTAAAATGACAACATTAAAGATGTAAAAAGAAGCCAAAAGGAGTAAGCAATAAAATTAACAATGATTTGGTGTAGTAAACATAGCTTAATAATGTGGTTGTGTGAAAATATTGTATATTAGAGTGTAAATGTGACTAGAGACTATATTATTTTATCATTATGTTATTTTATTTATTTATTTTTCATTAGTTTGATTATGTTCATTTTGTTTATTCTTTTGTTTGTATATATTTTAAGAGAGTTTTTTTATTTATTTATTCATTTTTGTAATTTATTTTATTCTAATATGTATGAGATCATTCATCACTATTACCTATTACCCACAACTGTGTGGCAGATTGTAATATCTATCAATAAATACAAAGTAATAATGTGGTTGAGAAAAAAGGAATAAGAAAAGAGAGTAAAAAGAAGATAAAATAAATTGTAATTAAACGAAACTAGCAGAGAACAGGCAAGCGTAAGGTAACACCTTGAGGATTATTGAGTTATAAAAATACGTTAAAGATAAACAGAATCATGTATTAATAGTAATAAATAAATAATAATAAATGTATGTATTAATAATAAATAAATAAACTGTCAGGGGTAGAGTACTTAGTAAAGAAGTACTGTTACTAAAACAACGGTTGTGCAAGAAGGTGACTGGGTCAGAATCACTTTTATTTATTTATTTAGGATGAACACTTATATATTAGTAAATGTAATAAAATATTAAAAATGTCTATTTTCTGTATATGTCTGTTACACATCCCCCATAAGAAAGGTTTTTAGTGATCACCGTGTAATATTTTATTTTACAATTAAACGAACAGTTGTAAAATTTGTAAAATGGGGGTTTAGTCCGTCGTTAAATTTAATTAAAATAATAACTTATTATTAATTTGTGTAATTATTTTATTTAAGTACTACAGTCTAACAAGTTACTCCACGTCCATTTTGTGTAAAGTGTATATCAATATAAATTGTATATCAATAATTATATCAAATATTGACCTTTGGTTCCAACCATGAAATTGAATATTTTATACTAAAATATTCTGCTGTGGAAATCCCATCAAATCACTTTTACTCTACCTTGTAAACCTGCCGACTGCCCTACAGTATCTTTTAATAATGTCGCTCTTACCCCTGTCAACCAGAGCCACTACCTTGGATTACATCTTGACTAACTACTAACTTAGAATCCTAATACAAGACAGAAAACTGCACGTCGAATTCGTCGAGTTATTAAACATTTTCATAATTTGACCTAAATCATTGACGATGGTTAATATATAGAATGGAGAAAAAAATTAATGGCAAGTTGGTAAATATATTACTGATTTCCTTCAATAGTGGCAAATTTGATTAAAAAAAATTGTATTTGACGTATTCTATAGAATTTAATGTGGATTGAATTTTGATAACTCTACTAGTTTTGGAATTGTATATAGAGAGACCACAATAGTAAAAAACTCTGTGTATCGTAATATCATTAAAACACGTCCATATCGTAATGAAACTTGATTGACATACTGGGGAATTATCTAGTTTCAGTTTCGTGGGACCACCAAAGAAATAAAAGTCACCCACCAGGCCGGATTAGAACCGACGGCGCTGCAGTTGTGAGCCAAAAGCTTAACTCCCTCAGCTACAAACGGCCCGAACACTTGAAACTTAAGAAGTATAGAGTCGGTTTTCGCCTATACAAATCAGAAAGGGTAGTCCTAAAAGTTTGGTGTAAATACATCGTCCATTATTACAGCACTTACTAGACAAACGGTCTAAACTTCCAATTCATAACAAAAGTTTAGCTTTGGGGCTCCATAAAACCTTCAAATTCCTATCGAATCCAATCTTTACAGTCCAAAATCCATCGTAAAGTTCTCAATGCTCCTTACTTTTCACAAATCAAGTCATCCATCAGGACCCTAATGTTCAATATGTTGCCGATTTGCCTAAAACCAGATTGCAATCCTTCCATGATAAGCTTCCGAATCACGTAAACCTACTTATTTCTAACCTTGTTTCTCCTTCTTTTCATGAGAGTCGTTTGAAAAGAAGATGGCCTCGAGATCTTCTTTTCTAGAAATGTTATTGGAGTTCTATCAATAAGTAGATTCTCCACAATGTATCAAGTTATTTTATAACTAATAGAAAATATACTAGTTGTATATATTATTATACAGTTTCAAATAACAATAAATTAATTATTAAAGAAAAGAAGGTTTTTTGGTATCGTCCAACAAAATATTAATCATTATTTTCTGTCCATTTTTATGAAATTTTGCTCCGAATAATAAATTTATCTTGTTATACCACAAATAACTCATTTTTCGTGAAAATGAACTATTTTATATTTGAATAAAATTGACTATTGTTATGTTAGTGTTGTATGCGTGAATGGAGGAATACTATAGTGAACATGCTTGCAGATGGAACCCGTAAGCAGATTCTAATGGTTTATGTCTTGTATGGCAGCTCAATTTGAGCTTGTCCGACACGAAACCCTGTGTTGCTTAGGAGGCCACTTGTCCTACAGAGATCTGCACTTGTCCTATCAAAGGAGATGGGAAGGCTTTGATTGGCTTGCTAATAACTGAATCGATTCAGTTTAAGAAAATAATAAAAACCTTATAAGTCCCAAGTCATTTGTGGGTTAATATCTAAAACAAAGTCATATTAGTTTTATTCCATTGAAGAATGTTCTTTGGTTATCAATGCACCATTCATAACGACCAGAAATAGGTATACTTTTCGATAACTATAACATCACATTTAAACATGATTTCTTGTCAACATAATATGTATACATAATACATACATTTAATACAATTTATAGAATCCCCCAATATACAGTTTTACTCACTCTAACTTCGATAATTTAAAAACAACAACATATCGTAATTAATCAGTAATGCCGCGTTAATAAAAAATAAACAAAAAACTAAATGTCTCGCAATAATTCTTTAACTTAGAAACTATTGCATACTTATTATATTAAACGATGATATGAGATTGCTCCAAAATGATTTGCTGATTTTTTTATATTATGTTTTAAGAGCACTATAATTGTATACGATATGCAATCAAATAATCATAATAAAATTTTAATATATTGTAAAAAGAAAGAAAATAAACATGATCTTAGAGAGTGAACAGTATATAAATGAAAATAAAATATTAACTATAGAAATAAAATTATATGTAAAAACGATGGATAGAAACACAAAAATTACATTTTTAAATTTTTTTTTTTTTTTTTATGAGTCCTTGGTTATTTCTGACATATGGGGGAGAGGGTATTATCAACAGAGCAACGCCCTATTCTAACCATTTCGTAGCACCTCCATAGAAATAAAAGTCGACCCCTCCAGGCTGGATTCGAACCGGTGTTGCTGCAGTTAAGAGGTTCCTATGACCTATTCCTTAACTTCCTGAGCTACAGATGGCCTACAAAATTCACAACCATAGTTGTTTTTTTAAACTGTAATTATTTACTAAATATCATCTTTATTCAACACTAATTAAACTATTGACCTTTTAAGCACAGCCAAGAGTAACAACGCTTATTTTCGCCAAAAACTTGAATTCTTAACATGTCACAACCGTATTCCCTCTACTGTATACAGTTAAAGGAATGTACCAATGATTGCAAAGGTTCTGTTTTAATTTTTTTTTTCTCGTTTTGATTATGAGTCTTTATCACACAGGAATATTTTTTTTCAATTTATTTTTTTTTTATTCTTGATTAAAATACTTTTTATTTACGAATTTATTTATATTAAGTGACCACTTAGATTTCTATTGTAAATAAAAATTTATTTACAATAAAATAAACGAATCAATTTATAATAAATTTGAATAGGGTGCTGACACCAGAATCATGCACATGATAACATCCTTTATTAAATACCCAAAGCAATTACAAAACATTCCGATGTTTTGTTTGCTATTGCAGATTGAAGATAAATTATCGAACTTAATTAAAGTTCTGATAATTACCCAATTAACTCTTAATTGACTGGTTAAATTAATTTGATTACTTTTATTTCTTTTTTGGAGGAGACAGAAACACTTTAAGTGAGCGAAACTTTACAAGTGCACGTAGGACTTCTTATTGGGGCCAAAAACACCGGAAGCCAATGAGAAACGAATTCGCGAAATTAATTTGTTATGATGATCAAGGAATAT
>NW_027106005.1:556114-559205 GCF_000696795.3 Halyomorpha halys
CCCACTTCACCTAATTAGATAATTATATTTATGTAAAAAAAAAAAAAAAAAAAGAAAAAATACTCAGGCTGAGATTCAAAACAATATGTTCCAGTTCAATAATAGGAAAGAATAAATAATAATAATAAAGCAATTTATTTTTACCAACTTTTATAATTTTGAATAAACATCAAAAGTTAAAAATAACAAGAAAACATTTTGCCTGTAAATTTGGTACATTGTAATAAAAATAAAAATAACGGCTAAGCAAACCCCAAGGTTCGTTGCCGATACCACCAATCGTTCTCTACATACATCTGTCCAATGATACCTAACCAAACTTGAATCTACTAAAGTCTTAACGCAATACTCCCATCTACGTTTCGGTCAACTCCTCAGACGTTTACCCGGTTCAATGTTAAATAACGTTTTAAGATTCCGGTCGTTACTAAGCCCTATTATTTGCCGCAATATAACCTGCATTACATTTACCGGATGCAGTTCCCTCATTTTAACTGTGTAGCCTTCTAAATTCTCCGGTTAACTGATCCTTTTTCAGTCCAAATATTTAACATAATACTTCATTTTCAAATACTATTTAATTTATTAAATTATATTTAAATTATTAAATTATATTTAAATTATTAAATTATATTTAAATTATTTTTATAGGTTTTCTAGTGTTGTTGGTAGTTTTAATGATATAGAGCTCCGAATGAAATTAAATTTTTTTTTAACGTTTTAAAACGACCGTCATTTTTTATTCCCCCGACTATACTTGGCAGACTCATGAATTTTCACTAGTAATTATATATTGTTTTCATTAAAGTAATCAAAAATTGGGATGAAATTAAGGATGAAAACATGCTTCATTTACTAGTTAAGTGTTCCGTTCATAAATACTACCTAATTATATTTAAAATTCTAATCATATTCAGCTAATTTACAGTAGGAATTTCAAATAACCACCCTTTTTTCTCTATAATAATTTATACTTTTTATATGACCTACGCCCGATCTTGGATTTTTTATTTTACTTTATAAAAGATAAATATTAGGTATCTAGAACGGTGTATCTTCTTCTTTAGAAATAAAAAAAAAGGAGAAGACTTTACAATTGAAAGAAAAGGAAATGAGCCCATAATAAAAAAAAAATCTCTCTATCTTAGAATGCCAATGACAGGAATGAAAATGTAAAAGTTTTCGAAGAATTGGAGGGATCTCGAAGAAGAGGTAAAACCGCAATTAAGGTGGGGGTAAGGGGTGGTCAGGAGATTTTTCCGGTCCAATCAGAATCCGGGATTACAGGACCATTGTCTTTTAGCAAAAGGACTTTTCTTCCTCCTCCTCTTCCTCCTCAATCCGGGTATTTTCTTTCCGGCTCCAGAGTAGTTCTTTCTTATTTGTTTCTTTGCCGTGACCCCGACGTAATTAATCGGCCTGGAAATCCAGGAGCTGGAAGCTCAACCGCTTAGGGGGTGGGGCGTTAATTGAAAGTGCTTCGGGGTTGACTTTCTGAGCCGCCGTTGTACCGGATCAAGTGCCAAGCATTGTTTTCGTCCTCACAAGGGAAAAGAACAAACATTAATGAAATAAAACATTTAGGGCCGGTTGTACCCTCATGGTTTAAACTACGATTTATTAAATCTTGAATAATATAAATAATTGTCCATTGCAACAGAAAACATTCAGATCTTGCGGTAAATTTTACTGGCCGATTATAAGCGGGTAAACTGGGTTTTGAAGCAAATCTACGTTTAAGTAGGTCCATACCAGACAATACAAGTCAATACCATATACCCCACCCGATATCAATCCTTCCATTATAAACTTCCTAACCAACTAGTTTCTAACCATGCTTTCTCTTCCATCCTGACAATCCTCCGAGGCGCCTGAAAAGAAGATGGCCTCGAGACCTTCTAGAGTAGAAGTATAATTAGAGTGTTACTACCAATGAGTAGTTTCTCTTCATGCCTTTATCACTCCATTTTGATCTTACAACATATTTTCTAGATGTATTTTTATGTAAATGCAGATAATAAAAATCTAATACAGTTCACTTCAAAACCAGTCCTAAATTAATTTTTTTATTGATCATGGGTTGTATTCAGTTCCACTTAAATTACTCTGATAAGTAATAAAGAACTTTAGCTATCACTTCAAAATATCAAAAAAAATATAAAATCGGATGATTAATTTTGATGAAACAAACTTTATTTTTAATATCTTTTGAGAAAAGTAATAAAAATCTAAAAAAATCCCAACAACATTGAATCCAACTTGGAAGAAAAGCTGAGTTATCAAAGTCATAAGAAAGTTTTTAATAATGTTGGAGAAGTTTGCATAGCAAAGAATAGTTTGATAAAATTTCGGTGGACATTGTCAACTTTCAGATTATCCTCGAGTTCTAAACCTACCTTAAAGTATTGAACTTTTAACTAGGAAGATATTTTAATATGAAAACTTACAATAGACATTAAAAACTATTTAATAGAGGTTATAAAATTTCCGTAGAGAATATAAAATGTAAAAAACTTATGAATGTAATAAACATTAAAAATTAAATCTGTACAGCTATAACCCATAAAGGGTCAATGATGCAATTCTCTGTAAGGAAGTACTGTTACCAGACCAACGATTGTACAAGGAGGTGAGTTGGTCAGAATAACGCTAGACTGCT
Source organism: Halyomorpha halys (assembly GCF_000696795.3). Lineage (NCBI taxonomy): Eukaryota > Metazoa > Arthropoda > Insecta > Hemiptera > Pentatomidae > Halyomorpha > Halyomorpha halys. The sequence continues at coordinate 558,774 of NW_027106005.1, forward strand.
ACATTTTGACCCAATTGAAGGTACCTACTCTATGAGGCTGAGTGGAACCCTGAGGGCTGCCAAACCCACAGGGCTGACTCAAGACTACAGGGAAGAGAGAGATGCTTTATTTGGCTATGCTGCCCAAATACACTGTGTTGATATGACACACAGCATACCCATCAATTCAAAGACAACCTCAAAGGCAGCTTTGAAAAATTAAATAAACAGCTAAATTCCCATAATATTAACACAGGAAAGACCAGTTAGTTGAAAATTTTAGCGTACCTGATGGTAAATTAAAGAAAGTAATTACGAAAAAATGTCCCACTTCACCTAATTAGATAATTATATTTATGTAAATTCTGAACAGATTCGATACTTAGGACTCCATCTTGACATGAGACTTACTTGGAATCCACACACAAGACTGAAACGACAAGAAACTGCTCG
>NW_027106005.1:559630-578162 GCF_000696795.3 Halyomorpha halys
ACATATTTACCTATTGTATTATTTTGTACAGTTGTAAATTACAATAAATAAATAATAAAAAAAATATTTATGTAACAAATAACCTGCGATATCAGTGATTAGTGTTAAATGATATAATGATATTATCATAAGCCAAGTTAAGAAATATTATATAATATTATAAGGGATGTTGAGGGATTACAGTGACCGACCGGGCGTGCAAAAATACAACCAACCATCAATCACCCATTGAAGGTGGGACATGTTATCGATTTTTACTTTATACTTTATTTTTTCATAGTATACATTCCGGCTTAACATGATAACTTAATACTGCCACATCTCTACAAAACGTTTAGACAATGACACAAATTCAATTATAAATTAATCATATAACGGTTTTAGTTTAACATGTAAGTGTTTTAAAAGGAGAAGTATTTCCATCTTTTAGCATGTTAAAACGATATAATATTTAATATGCTTGAGAGTCTGCTGGATGGAGAATGACATCACGCAACAGGCTGAGCTCCACGCCTTTTTGTCTGTAATCGTTTTGATAGGCTAGTTGCTCGTAGTACGTGATTGGTTTGTGCTAATTTTATTTTGGAAGTTTCCAAACTTTAATAAAAATTATCATAAAGTAGTAGAAAAAAAATTAAAGAGGGGACAAGTGAGAGCGAGGAAAGATGAGGTGAAGAAGCTGTTGGAGATTATATCATCTCGTAAACATTACAAGGTTAGAAAACAAGTTACCAAGAAAATCCGCTTGGAGCTCCTCTGAATTCAATATATAACATAAACTTTAAATTAGACTGCTCAAAATCCTATACTTATTACTTTTAGCATGCTAAAACTTTTTAAATTTAACATCTCATGAATATTTTTCATGTAATTTTTAATGTAACCAGGGTTACGAGTAAAGTTGTAGGACATCAGAACAAAGCAGAAAATGATACAACCATCAAAATATGAAATAAAGTAATAACGGAAAAGAAAAATGTAATTCTCACTGATCTTGAGCTAAAATCGAACAAAAAGAAGGTGATTAACATTGAAAAAGAAACATAAAAGGAATGAATCTTATTTTTATAAATAACATATTCATTATTTTATAATTATGTATACCGTTATTTTATGTTTTTTTTTTTGCGTTATTATAAGTAATAAATTACACCATTGTATTACTATATGTATATTAGATTATATTATACAGAGAGAGAAGATAATATTCGTTATAGGGAGGTGTCCGTTAAGAGAGGGTTACTATAAAAAGGATTAATTAGTAATTAAACCACATTTTAAAATAGGTAATGCATAATTTTTATTAAATATAATTTTTTGTCAATGCTGTAATATATTCGCCAAAAAACACAACTTACTAAGTGTTACACAACTTTTTCCCAAAATAAATTTCCCAATACCCAAGTTACCCAAGGAATCGTGAGTTTATATTTTACTACTTGGGACCTTAGTAAAATGTCCGTTATACAAGGGTATCATTTAAGAGAAGTGTAACAGTATCCAATATATAATTATTATATTATATATCTATATTATATTATATATCTATATTATATTATATATCTATGTTACGTATGGAGTGAAATTTTATATTGAATATTTTATTTTATTGGGTTTCTTATATTTTTATTAAAGTATATCAAATATATTTATTCTAAAACGGATTTCATTTTTATCTTGATATGTAATCAGATTTTTAAAACAAAATCTTTATCATCCCTTTCAAGAGGATGAGGGAAGACAGTATTTGATTTTAGAGATCCGGAATTTTCTCCCCTTATTTTGTTAGATTTGTCACGCTTATTCGCCCCGACAGAGAGACAAAGGAAGGCAAGCCTTAGAGTTTATTCCAGTCTTTGAAACTATTTTACATAGCGACCGGGTAGCTGAAGGGAGGAGGTTTAAGGGAGGTTTGAGGGGGGAAGGTTTAAGGGGGGTTAGGGGGGCGGTTTGTTATTCCATTGAAGCCGAGTGTCGCGTTATTCAGCGGAAGGCAGCTGTGAAATCTTCTCTGGCCTTCCTATCTCATATCTGAAGGGAACTCTTGTTTAAAAATAACTCATTCAGTCTTTATCTTCTCATAATAGGGATGTTTGCATCTCACTTTAAATATTAATATATTTTATAAAAATACATGGCTATACTATGTAAAGTGGTACATAAATAATATTTATGTTATTCGTAAGATACATAGGGGTCTTCTATGCCAAAATTCCTCATTCTAATTCCCCCCTATCTGAGTATATGAAAATCACTGGTCTGCTGGCTGCAACTCACGCTGACAGTAGGTAGATCTCAAGTAAACTTTGGAAAAAATAAATATATGATTTGAGACAATTAAGAAAGAAAGATATATATATATATATTTATTGCGTGATATCATCCTTTCTTATTATATTATAAATCATATTTGTTCCATGTGTCTATATTTATATAATCTCATTTCATCAGTCTTTAAAATAAATTCTTAGAGTAATAAACTATCTTTGTCGCATTGAATTCAAAGCTTTGGAGAAAAAAAAATTAAGATTAAATTACTTATTTAATTCTACGTATTCAACTTTGTATTTATTTAAATCAGATTATTTGTTTAAATAATTGTTTATAAAAATAATTAAAATAAAATAAACAATGGTTATACAAGTTCTTTCTTATTTACCTGTTACTTTTTTTTTTTTTACTAATAATTCTACTTTTAAGAAAAAAATAAAAATGATTTTTTATATTAATATTTGTAATCATGATTTTTTTTTTAAACCATCTTAAAATTTTCTATTGACCTTGCAAGGTTTAAATGATAAACTGTAGAAATTCATAACTCCTCTACGAGTATCTGAGGACCACAAGCCTACTGGAGGCTGCACACACCGACCATAAGTTAATATAACGACTTGAGATGATTTTGTTAAAAAAATTATGTTTTAAATAAATTAGTCATTAAAATAATATTATTGAGTTTTACGGATAAAATAATTGTTATTTATAATATTAAAAATTAATTAAAATCTGTACCGCTACAACCCATGAAGGGTCATGGGTTCTGTACTTTGTAAAGAAGTACTGTTACTAGACCTACGGCTGTTCAAGGAGGTGATTTTGTTAGAATCACGCTCGGCCGCCAGATTTTTACCCAATTTAAGAGGCTTGGTGGACCCACAGGAGTTGACTCACATCTACATTGTAACCGTGTACAGAGAAAACAAATTTCTACCCAACCGGATTCAAATTCGGATCCTTGGAGTTAGTAGCCATACTGTTTACCCCGCGGTGACCGCGCTCAATTTATAATAATACCATTATTTATTTGTTTTAAGTCTGTTTAGAATAATTTAACAGATATTGAAAATGGGCTTTAGAGCTTTAAAATAAAATATGTATATAAAAAAAAAGACAATAATAACATGTGTTAATAAAGAAGGATGAGACTGTTTGGATATTTTTTGTTATTATAGATAAATATTATTATTATTGACTGTCTGGAACAAAATAATATAAATATATTTCATTAGTTTTGTTCATATAATAATTGAAATATAATTCAAATATTTATTTTTCAACTATTCGCTGCAAAGCCCAAAACAATGCCCCAGTACCGAAACTCCGAATTATCCGAAACTCTCGCAGATGAGGAAGCTAAAATTACACGAGTATTTGAATTTTTAAAAGCACATCGCCTTCTATAAATTATAACTCCTCTTCGATTTTTATGTTTTTTATTTATTTTATTTATTTTTTTTTTTTTAATTATTTTTCAATTTTTTTTTTTTCTATCTTTTATTTATTTATTTATTTTATTATTATTTTTTACTTTTATCATCCCATAGGCGTTGATGACCAGAGGATTTTACGCCTTTAAGCAACAATCAACAACAACAACAACAATGCCCCAGTACAAATATAGTTAATAAAGCCTTTAATTAAATAAAATTATTATGGTGATGTTGGTTATAAAATAGATCTTATGGCACACTAATGCATAACTCAGGACCATGCGAGGTATGCCATCGTGATTATATAAATTGTGTCTTATGTCATCGCGGTAAAGAGGAAATGCAACAGAAGATTATTCTAAGAATAGAAATGATTACAAAGAATATGTCATTCGAATTGAAATGACTGCAATTTCCTGCCAAGATTATTATTTGCGACGACCATGAGCATGCAGAAGGAAATAATTAAAACTTGCTATAAGGATAAATATGCTTATATTGAATTATATATATATATTAAAAATACAGATGGTAATATCACAACATACGTAAACATATATTTAATTTTATAAATCCAAACATTTTAGAAAGAAAAAGAAATACTAAAAACAGAAAAATAACAGAAGCCATTTATATTACAATAGATTTATAAAAACAAGTCAAACAATTTCAAGACAGATGCTATCAATTTAAATAGCCAAAATGCAGATATTAATAAATAAAATAAAATCAAAAACTGAAAACATTTTATCAATATTGTATATTTTGTATAGATATAATTTTTGATAATTATTTAGAAACATTAGAAAATGATAAAATAGAGATATGGTTGACCAATATGTTAAATGGTTAAGAAAATATAAAACAGAATAAAATATCAGGAAATATTTTCATTCATTTGAATCCAAAATGAAAAAATATAGAAAAATTATTAGTTGGTTCCCTTTTATTTAAGTAAGTTTTAAAATAAAATTATACGAATAAAGGAACTAGAATATTGGTTGTAGTAAACTTTGTAGTACACGCTGATATACAAGAATGTTTTAATTAATAATAATTTAAAAATAAGTATCTAATTATATTTATTATTTATTTCAACATAGTTAAGATTATAGTAGTATATAAAATATATTAGAGAATAAACCTCAAGACGGCGAAGGACTTTAATTTATTTATTTCAAGGAAATATTGGGGTTGACATTCAAAATTTTTTTTAGGTTTATCCCTAAAAATTTGATAAAGCCTATTCCTCTTATCTCCTGTCCGATTCTCAGTCAGAAAGGTTGTCTCAGTTTTTGTTATTCTTCTGACTAACACGACTTTTAGAAAAATTGAAACATTTGGAAAGCTTATTAAGGTTTCTTAAAGAGTTCATCTACTCAAGTTTCTCATTTTTAATATGGTTACAGTGATCGACATTTAAAAAAAAAAAATTAAATGTCATTTTTATCTCGGGAAAATACATTTTCTAGCCTTCTCAGTTTTTTAAAAGGAAACCACAAAAGTAAGTATACAAAGCATATTAAAATGAGAAGTTCTTGTAAATTTGCTAAACTGATGCTAAACAAATTATTTTCGTAAGATAAATTGATTTGTTATTTTTTGTTTTATTTAATTTAGCATTTCAACATTTTTTTTTTTAAATGTCAATCATTGTACTCATATTAAAAATATGTTTAGAAACGTGTTTACTCTCATTCTTTAAGTAAATTTAATTAGATTTCCAACTCTTGTTTCAATTTTGCAGTAGGACTAATAGCTCAGGTTATGAAGAAAAATAAAACATGTTATAAATGTTATATATGTATACAATAATACAACTTTATTGTTTGCATAGCCATGTCCTAAAATAACCATAAAAACAGTTTTTAAGAACATATACTTTCTTCAACTAATTACTATAAGACTAGTACATAGTGTAATTTATGAGTAATAACAATAAAAATTAAACATCGTTTTTTAAAACCACTACTTAAAATTGTGATCCAACTAACTACAGGTTTGAGCCAGAACTGAACAGCTTTTGAAAAGAAGGTAGGTTTGTTTTGGTTTTTCCAACAAGTAACCGTTTTTCCCCTAGTAGGTAGTCTATGTGTTATTATTAGTTTGTATTTTTTTCTTTGTCTATTCAGTGTTGTGTATTATGTATTTATTAGGGTAGAGTAACATGATTTTAAAGTTTGTACATAAGATTCTTATATTGATAGCTCGATTCTTTTATTTTTCTATAGTAATCATTGCAAAAATTTCGGTTAATTTTTCAATAGTTTATAACTTTACACTTTACGTTTACATTTCAGTTATATTACTTTAGCGCACTTGCTCAGCCTCCACTGGCTCATTACCAGTGATGCGGCGAGAGGGATGCGCTGGGATCTCTTGAGCTCTGCTCTACCCCTCACACGTGGGGGATAGAGTGGGCTCAGGTATCCTCAGGTTGATTGTGTAAATATTGTATATAGGAGTGTAAATGTGACAAGAGATTATTTTTTTTTTTTTATCCACATAATTTGATTTATGTTCATTTCCTTTATCCTCCTGTTTGTATATATTTTAAGAGAGATTTAATTTTTTTTTATGGACTTTTTTTTCATCTATTTATTTATTTTTCATTCTTATTTTGTTTTATTTTAGTAAGAATGTGATCATTCGTATCATCTATTGCCAACAACGGTGTGGCAGATTGTAATATCTATCAATAACGTTCTATTATAAAAAAAAATCATGTAATACCAGTGTTTAGTTATAAATACCTCGAATATTATATGTATAAATTTTACAATATTTTCTACACTTACTTGATAAGAACTGATGACTGTAGGGAATAGCAATACTTCTATAAAATGCCCTGAAAATAAAAAAAAAAATGTAAAACATGTTTCAGCATTATTTTCACAATAACATAATACCTACACACTACACTACTCAGTGCATTCGAGAAACGAAAGCCGAATTCGAGAAAAGAGCCCCGATTAAAAGGGAACTTTGCTAGAGAAAGTTTGTGTAAAGCAGGCAGGACTTAATCAAAGTACTAGGGGTTGAGCGGCTTATGGTCGGGTCCCGGCTCAACCATTCACAGAATAGAATCTTAAAGGAATAAAAAAACTATTCGTCTGTCTCTACTGTAAATTTTGTTTTTTACTATTCAAATATATTGTTTTAAAAATAAAACATAATTAAATTCCATATCATTAATTTTTTAAACGTATAATTAGATCGATTTTTTTTCTCAATAAATCAAATAATAAAAAATTCAAAGCCATGATTTCATGGCGAATTAATTTTTCTTATAAATTACTCAAATAATTTAAATGATATAAATTAATTTTCATTTTTAATAATTTGTTATTTATTGAAAATATAAGTGTTTGAAATAGACATAAATATGTACTTTCGTACCTTTTTTAGAGGAAATTAAAAAATAAAATAAAATTGGCATAGCGATAATCGTGAAAAAATTTATAAATAAATAAATAATAATAAAAGCGTAATACAAGATAAAAGTATTAAGTACTAAATAAAAAAAGAATACTTTCAATAATTAAAACTAGTCCTACATAAATGAAACTCTATTATGAAAATTACTTTTTTATTGTATATGTTGATGAGAATATACTATAAAAAAAGGAAAACAAATTTAATATATAAAGAACAAAATTAATGAATAAGTGGAATAAAAGAAAATTCTCAATCCATTTCTAATATTTAATAGAAATATATAGTCTAATATTTTGGTTACTCATTTGAGTTAGTTAGTTAACTCATTTTTCTTATTTATTTATTTAGTTTACAACTGTATAAAAAATACAACAAGTAAATTTGATCATAATGACATAATGATAATGATATGATACAGCATGTAGAGAAACTTCCCAGTAGTAGAACTCTAAAAACATTTTACAATATAAGGTCACGAGGCCATCTTCTTTTCAGGCGCCATTTTTCTTATTAATTCACAATATAATTAAAATGATATGAAGCAATTTTTATTTTCAATAATTCATTGTTCATAGACAAATATTTCTATTTGAAATAGTGATAAAATGTCGTCCATACTTTTCTATCAGAAAATAAAAAAAAAAAATTAAATAACCAAAGTCGATATATGAATATGAAGTCGATATCTGTTGTTATAAAAAAAAAAAAAAAGGAAAACATTCTGTACTCAACGAAAACTTTACCTATCAGTATAGGGAATTCAGTTTGAATGCGAGTATTCAAATCAATTTAAAAAAAATTAAAATGTGTACCGCTACAACCCATGAAAGGTTCAGTAATTTGTAAGGAAGTACTGTTACAAGATTGTTGTGCAAGGAGGTGATTTGGTATGAATAAAGCCATGATATGAACATCGTAACATAATATAAGACTATAAGAATATAAGTAGACATTTATTAAGAAAAATGTAAAAAAAATGGACAAATAAACTAATAAAATAAAGGAATGTAAATGACTTGAATAATAATTAATAGCATGTAAAATAATGAGTAATAGAATATTGGAATAATAATTTAAAAAAAATTAAAATCTGCACCGCTACAACCCATGAAGGGTCAGTTCAGTAATTTGTAAGGAAGTACTGTTACTAGATTGTTGTGTAAGGAGGTGATTTGATATGAATAAAACCATGATATAAAAATCGTAACGTATTATAAGACTATGAGAATATATTTAGACATTTATTAAGAAAAATGTAAAAAAGGGACCAATAAACTAATAAACTAAAGGAATATAAATGACTTGAATAATAATTAAATGCATGTAAAATAATGAGTAATAGAATATTGGAATAATAATTAAAAAAAAAAAAAATTTTTGCACCGCTACAACCCATGAAGGGTCAGTTCAGTAATTTGTAAGGAAGTACTGTTACTAGACCAACGGTTGTGTAAGGAGGTGATTTGATATGAATAAAACCATGATATAAACATCGTAACGTATTAAAAGACTATAAGAATATATTTAGACATTTATTAAGAAAAATGTAAAAAAGGGACAAATAAACTAATAAACTAAAGGAATATAAATGACTTGAATAATAATTAAATGCATGTAAAATAATGAGTAATAGAATATTGGAATAATAATTTTTAAAAAATTCAAATCTGCACCGCTACAATCCATGAAGGGTCAAGGGTTCAGTACTTTGTAAGGACTAGACCAATGGTTGTGCAAGGAGGTGATTTTATCAAAATTACGCTCGGCCGCCAGATTTTTACCCAATTTATTAAGCTGGGCGGACCCTAGAAGGGCTCTAGAACCCACAGGGTTGAATCACGGCTACAGTGTAACAGAAGACAATTTTTTGCCCAGTCGGATTTGAACTCCGGTCCTTAGAGTTAGTAGCATCGTTCCGTACCTCGGTGCCACCCCGCTCCAGCGCTCAAATCAATACTACACAATATTTTGAGTAAAAGTACAATAATCCGTACTTAATGTAATTATTAATCCAGTATTTATACCGAGAGTTACTCATTGAATCTGAAGGTTGGGGAAATACTTTTATTAATTAAAATAGAGAAATCACAAATATTTATCTTTTGACAGTTATAAAACAATGCAAACGTGTGAACTAGCGCCCTTCGAATTGTGCCTAAAAACCAACACGAAACGGATGAACTACAAATGTAAGCCGATATGTACCAGTCAATCCAAAAAATCCATTCACACACTTGTGAATGCGCAAATTCGCCTTAGTTTGGCAAACGTGCAGAGGTACCTTTACATGTACTTTGTTAACTAAGAATACAAACAACCCAGAGGATACCTAAGACAGTGACTCGAAGCGAACCATTAGCTGAGATAATTGAGTAGCGGATCCACGGGCGGGTGAACTCGTTGCTTCGCCTCAACAACACACTTCCCCTTCCGCCTATCGTAATTTGTACACATTTGCATCCTGCCTTCTGGACAGCCGCCTGCCGTACCGGGCCCAGATCTAGCAAGCGATAAAGGAACTTCATATTTCGTTACTAAGGACCATATATAGAGAGTACAAGAGCCCAAAAGGAGAAAAGAGGTAGTTATTTCACCCCAATTTCTGATTACTTTAATGAAAACTATGTATAATTATTAGTAAAAATTATCGAGTCTGCTAAGTATACGTAGGGGGAATAAAAAATGGTTAAAAAAAATTATTTTACATTCGAAGCTCTATATCCTTAATACTACCAACAACACTAGAAAACCTAAGAGAACACCATTTAAAGAAGAGTAAATGTGCTAAAATATGAGCCCTAATAGAGTACGTCCAATAGATCTCTAGATATAACTTTTTAAATAGCAACATTTCATAAAAAAATGGACTGAAAAATCAGTAGTATATAGGTACAGATAAAGGTACTACTAGCACTCAAATTAAACCTAGTTTAATTTCCGATAATGTAGTTTATTATCTTTATTTATATAGGAGTAGTAGTTTCCATGATATTTGCTAAAATTTTCATATTATTAATTTTTTAAACGTATAATTAGATCGATCTTTTTTCTCAATAAATCAAATAATAAAAAATTCAAAGCCATAATTTCATGGCGAATTAATTTGTCTTATAAATTACTCAAATAATTTAAATGATATAAATTAATTTTCATTTTTAATAATTTGTTATTTATTGAAAATATAAGTGTTTGAAAAAGACATAAATATGTACTTTCGTACCTTTTATAGAGGAAATTAAAAAAAAAAAAAATAAAATTGGCATAGCGATAATCATGAAAAAATTTATAAATAAATAAATAATAATAAAAGCGTAATACAAGATAAAAGTATTAAGTACTAAATAAAAAAAGAAGACTTTCAATAATTAAAACTAGTCCTGTATAAATGAAACTCTATTATGAAAATTACTTTTTTATTGTATATGTTGATGAGAATATAATATAAAAAAAAGGAAAACAAATTTAATATATAAAGAACAAAATTAATGAATAAGTGGAATAAAAGAAAATTCTCAATCCATTTCTAATATTTAAAAGAAATATATAGTCTAATATTTTGGTTACGCATTTGGGTTAGTTAGTTTACCCATTTTTCTTATTTTATTTTTTTTTTTATTTATATATTTAAAAGTCAGTAGTATAGAGGTACAGATAAAGGTACTATTAGCACTCAAATTAAACCTAGTTTAATTTCCGATAATGTAGTTTATGATCTTTATTTATGTTGGAGTAGTAGTTTCCATGGTATTTGCTAAAATTAAAAAAAAATAAAATAAGTTTTAAAATTTATATTTATTTGTGAATATCATAAAAAGTACTACCCCAACGAAGATACTTGTCATAAAATTCTATATAGTAAGGTTAATTAACTTTATTTTGAGAGCTGGCAGACACATATACGCCTTATGTTTCTTGATATATTTTTTCAAAAATCAAGATTTTATCTGAACAACTAGAAATAAACATTTAGTGAATTTATTTTGTCAAATATCATAAAAACGTCATAAATTACTGTATAAAAATATTAGACTAAACTAGCTTTAGTTTGAGTCATCATATACATTTTTTACATGGTCAGTTAAAAATTAAATTAAACACGAATTTAAAATTCACAAACAATTTATTGAACGTCCATTGATGATTAACATTAATAATGGGATAGATGGGGTTGATGTTTACTACACAACTTTTCAAATCTCGGAATATAATTATATATGGCGACTCTCATTTCTTCAACGTTAATTTTCGTGCGAAATTTACTTTTAATTACCGCGAACGCCGAAAACCCCGCTTCGCATAAATAGGATGTTGCAAATGGAATTAATATTCTTAGACCTTAACCACTAAGCAGTGGATATTCCTCTTTTACTTGTATTCAAAAATCAAAAAGTTCAATGCAAACCAAATTTTACCTTTTAAGTATTATTGCAAGAAAATTCAATAATAGATTCCTCTCCTAAAGAAGTAAATTCTGATGGAGCCTTGAAATTAAATGGGTCTTGATCCTGAGTTTAAATTTATCATTATCTGTTTCAAAGTATTTTTTGAAATTTTTTATAAGCTCTGATAGGTGATAAGCAAAAACGGATTTTATATAGCAAGGGAAAATAATCACTGATACACTCTTCATTAATTTTTATTTTTGATAGATGTAATTTTTATTGAATAATTGAAAATTTCGCACACTTTGGGAATCACTGGCCTATAACGTTCCTAGGATATATTGATATCCTGAATATTTTGCAAAGACTCATCACATTAATATGAAAGATGCCACACCGTTTATAAAATACGAACAAACTAATATTAATTTTTATAAATTAGTTATGCAATATATGTATATGTATTTATGTATGATGTATGACATAATATAATATGATGGTGTGGACCGGAGAGGCGAGTGTTGGACAAAGTCCAGGCCCTCCAATGCAGTTCCGCTCCAATACATCCAACCTCCAATTTCACAAACATACTCTCCATTTCTTCTATTGACACAATTCCAATTATTTCACCTGCCATTTATAGCCGTAGGAGGGAGAGAGCCCTGTATATCTCTCCTTCGTCCCCCTCTCTCGCCCTCTGTCCTCTGTCCGATATGGGCAAACGTTTATATGAAACTTGGGATGAAAGAGGTTCAATTTATCGTTGTCCCTTTGACAAAATAATTGAATTTCGATTTAATTCAAACGTGGGCTATCATTTTTTTTTTATTCGTTTATTAAACATTTATTGTTCTGACCGGTGTGAAATTATCAGTTCATTAATAGTTTATTTTGATTTAAGTGATAGTCTATAAGATATTTTATACATAGTTAGATAAAACTTGCGAAATTTTTTTTAAAAATTATTTCAAATATTTTCATATTTTTATTTACTTGTCCTCATCACGTCATATTATGTTAGTTTTACTACTTAACTTATTTTGATTTATAACTTTAGATGGTCAGTGGTGTGGTCAGCAAAGATACACAAATAAGTAAAACTTATTTATTTGTGCCGACATCTCGACCGGAATTTCAGGCCTTCAAGAGGGCTAAAAACTGAAACGATATAGCGACCTTAATTCAGGGAAAATAAAAAAAAAATAATAACAAACATGTAACAATACATATAAATTAATGAAGTAGATAATAGTCGATACTAATTGAAGAGAATTATTAAAAATTATACAGTGCTCATGTAAATAATGAAATAAACATAGTGAAATGTAAATGATGAGCTATTGAAATTAACACAATAAAATATATAGGTAATGATTAAAAAATATATTTACTGAAAACAATTTAAATCATTATATTTTTTCTTCGTTTAGTATCATTTATGTTTTTCTTAGTTTGTTGTGAAGTATACGTTTTAATCGAGCTACGAAAATTTAGGTTGCATGCCATTATAACAATAATATGTAACACATGATATTATAATATATATTGTGATAACCAACCACCAGGCAATACTTATTTGCTGATTTCCATTGGCATATTTTCACCCCACTTGGCACAGTCTCACTTCATTTTACAATAATATTTTCAGAAGCTTTGGTCATCACGAAACGTTACCAATAGTATTTAGTTGTACATAGATGTAACTGGAGCTATGGTTAGTTTTTGTAATATATAGTAGATTTGAGTAATACTTTTTAATCAAGGAATCAGAATTTAGGTTTTTCATTAGTTAACTTTTACGTACGTTTAAGTATGAAACCTAGATATAAAAAAATATAACACTTTTTTTTAAAAATATTTTAATAGCATTGGAATTTTCTATAAAGCCAGGTATAAATGCATATATTTGTATTCCCATTATTTTTACCATGGTTGGGACTCGAAGTTTTTCATTTTATGGGACCGCCGCTCAATGAAAAAAGACGCTCCAGGCTGGATTCGAACCGGCACCGTCAATAGATCTCGGAATGGTAAAGCTGTACTCAACAGATATGTACAAAATGGACAAATATAACACTTGATGCTCGTAAAAATTTGATCGCATCCTTCATTGTATATTTTCTGTAATAGAGGACGAAATATAAGATATGAAATTGAATATTAAAAACAATAATTAAAATAGTTTAACTGTAAATTTAGTGATTCGGTATATTAGAAAGAGAATTTTTAGTACTGCAAGGAAAGATTAACCTCAAAATAAAAAAATATCGAAACTTCCTTTTAATTATGATTAGAACGATTTAAATTTACTGGAAAATCAACTGTTAAAATTAATCCGATTAAGATAATCTTTTTTATTTAATTTATTTTTTCTAAATTCCTAAACGAAGTTAAAAAGTTAAGCATTAAACCCTGATTTGACAGCGGGATTTCAGAGCTAAATGTTAAATCCGGATTATGAATCAAAACAATACGATTAATTCGAATATTTGAACCTGTGATGTCGGATAATCGCAATTCACTTTATCCGCATACATTTTAATATTCTGATTTATATGGCTCTGGTTTTTGATTAAATTAAATATTTTGTTGACATTTATACGAATTCTGTCAAGATAAGCAGCTTATCTATATGTCAAATTATAAATAAAAACAGGTAATAACAAATAATTCTGCTTGGGGAAACAACTAATGTTCATTTACAAAGGTTTACAGTCTATTACCTTGTAACATTTTATATTTGTTTAATATATTTTTCCTTGTCAGCAAAAATGAAGCTAAGGGATGGGGATATAGCCACGCCCCCTGAAGGTACTTTGCGTTACGAACATTAATGTAATTATCTATACACACTTTTATTTAATCGTAAATGTAATGAGAATAGAAGTTTTAGTAAATGTTATTACCAATAATTTGGTATACCATTATTCTCTTTAGACTCATTTCAATGCTATTATCAATCAAATATTGATAGACTCATTCAAACCTATTAAAGGTCTGAAAATATATTTACTGTTCTAAAATGTAAGGAGTGAATATAAAATTTAATTAACTAGGTCAATTTTAAATTAATATTTTCTAGAAACAGTTAATTAAAAATTAATTTGTTTTAGCTAAAACGTAAAAATATATAGTTTTATTTTTCTACACCCCATGTACCTTATACAATAGATGTTCTTTTCAGTTAATCATGTTTCATTTCATCATTAGCATAATATACAGTCCAATAAAATTCAACCGGCCAATCAAAAGTGAAGCTGCTCCTGGCACAAAGTTGAAGGCATACTTCATACAAAATTACAATACGAATGTATAGTTATTAATTACTTTTCGGGTAGTTGAATGAAACACACTAAATTTTGAACGAAAATCTTGAGTTGACAGTCTTAAAAAATATATATATATTTTTAAACATTTTTTTTTACATATTAGACTTTGTTTCTTTTTTTATGTTTATTTAGAGGTTTTTAAAAGTGGGATTTCCCTATTTTTATTTAATATTCCGATGTATTAACAAACAATTATATAATAATAATAATAACACATTTTGACTTTTTTAGCTCCATTCCGAATCATATGTAAAACACTATTTAATTGCACTCAAAATTTAATTTTCAGTAACATTTTATATTTGTTTTAAATATTATTCATTTTTTTTTCGAATAGAATTTTTTTAGAAATTAGAAAAACATATATAAATTTGTCTATAAAAATTACAATACGTTTGTATAGTTTTCAATTATTTTTCGGGTAGTTACAGAAAAAAAATTACTCAATGTTTTAATGAGAAATCTTGGGCTAACAGTCATAAAAATTAATAATAACATATATTTTTTTCTATTTTAAAACGCTTTTTAACTAATTAGTTACTTTTTTAATGCCATTTTGTTTATTTTCAGGCTTTTTAAAGTTGAATTTTCTCGTTTATATATTTTATTTAATATTCTGATGTCCTAACAAACAATTATATATTAATAATAACACATTTTGACATTTTTACTATTTGTACACCCCACTCCTAATAATAAGTATAACATAATTTATTTCTTTAAAATATTAATTTTCAGTTTTTTTATCTAGTAACAATTTATATTTGAATTATATAGTTTTCCTATGAGGTCATATCTTTAACCACATTTCTTTTTTCATCCAATTGTTATTTTTTTTGTTTAATCGAAACAAATTTTTTTTAAATAAAACGTAAATTTATAGTTGAAAATTACGAAAGGCATGCATAATTATGAATTAATTTTTGGGTAGTTGTCCTTATTTACTTATCCTGGGCTGACGCTCATAAAAATTGTTAATTTTTTAAAACTTTTTGTTTTAGCAAATTAGACATTGTTTCTTACTTTTTTAATGTTTATTTTTAAGCTTTTTAAAGGATAACTTGGTAACGCGCTTGTCTGCTAACCCATAGATTGCGAGTTCGAGTCCCCGGCTCTATTCGGGATTTTTTAGGCTTATAACTATACAATAATCACTCAGAACCTCCCCCAGCCAGTGGGGGGCACTCACGAAAATAGGCGTGGGAGTGACAGACCAACCCCATTAAACCAAGTCAAGAAACGCGCGATGTATTTCTTAAGTACGTGAGGCTTCGGACCTCTATGGCCTGTCTCGCTAATAAACGAATCTCAACAAAGGATAATTTTGCTATTTATAATTTAATATTCCGATGTTTTAACCAATAATTATATAAAAACAATACCAAATTTAGACTTTTTTACCATATACAAAATCCACTTATTTAATATTTAATGACTCAAAAATTTAATTTTCGGTCACAATACCATATTTTATGGTAAATCTTCGGTTATTGGAAAGTATAACTTATTGAAAGTGTTTTCATTTTAAAAGGGCTCTTGCTGAATTACACTTGTGGAGATTTTCTCCGTAGCGGACACTCGACTTAAACACCTGTGAACAACCGGAGGTGCGCAATGAAAGAAGATTAAGTGAATTTAAACTACTCGACGTAATCCACTCAAAGTACACCTTAATTTTTATTTTCATTGCTAAGTACGTGGACTCTTAAATAGAAATCCGTTTTCTTGGAAACTCTTTTTTATTTTTTGGTTAATTTTTTTCCCTTTATGGTTAAGTGGATTAATTTTCAATTTATTTTCCGCCCCTTGCGGAATGCGAGACGTGATAAATACATAAGAAAAATTAAAAACGTAACGCTTGAGTAATTCGAGTAATTAAAAACGGTCGGATTTTTCCCCCCTTTCGTCTTTAAGGGTACCCAGGCCCCCCTCCTATTCCAGAGCCGAGAAATATTTATGATTTAATTTACAGGGTTATAAAGAGGGAGTGAGGAAGGTTCCCGGACCAATTTATTACAGACGGTATCAGATTCCAACCTTTGTGAGGGTTATTTTAACTCGATAGTAGCCTAGAGTATTTTTTCCCTTTATTTTTAATTTTTTTTTTCTTTTTTACTGCCCCCCCCCCATTCACCTCCATCCCACTCTGCCCACAGCCGAGCAGATGTTTCGGTTCATAGGGCCCTCGGGGGATTGGAAGCGAGCAAATATTCAACTTGTCCCTCAGGTCTTTATTTTGGTTATTAACATTCCATCCCACTACACTCCTATGTTATTCTATCGGGTTTTCATTTATACCATCAAATATTCTAAAACCTTTACCTCTTTTTATTTTATTTTACCGTTTAAAAAGCCGCAATAAGATCATTCTAAATGGGGGTTTCCAGAACAATTTGAAAAAAAAAACTTAATTCTGAACGCTTGTTTTTTTTATTTTTGAACAAGTTTCAAAATATGTCTATTTTTACTCACATATTTGACAAAAATATATAGATATATTTAATAAAAAAATGACGAAATCCATAAATCAAAAATCTGAAAATAAACAAAATACCGCCAATTGAAGTTACAATTGAATAAAATCACATTTAAATTTCATACTTTTTTTCATTCCTCACCCTCATAAAAAGAAGAGCCTCAATTCTAAATACTTTTTTTTCTTCAATTAATATCTTAATTAATACTTTATGAATTTTTAAAATTATTTTGAATAAATATATCCATAATTAATATCAATAAAATAATTTAAGTCATTTTTATTCTCCACCTCTCACATTCGCTTCTGAGCATCTTGTTCATTTTTTCTTTCCATAACTTTTCGAAATCATTGACGCATTTCTTAGAATGTCTCATTTTTATTTTTATTAAAAAAAATTTAAATAGGGAAATTCCTCTTAAAGAAGTTTAAAAATAAACTTTTAATTCTTATTTTTGTTCCACACCTTACAATATTTTTTTTTTTTTATATTACCGTTTAAATGCCGAAATAGGATCTTTCTAAATGAGAATTGCCAATTTGAATAAATAAAAACTACATTTAATTATAAACAATTGATCCTTATTTAATTTTTTTTTTTTTGCAATCATTGATACGTTTCTAAAAAACAGACTCGCCACAGTTTTTCTTTTGAAACGCATTGAGGTCTAGAAAAATAATTGAATTATCTTTTAGTGTGTACTATATTTTTATATTTCTCTTTCATCTACTTGTTTATTAGTTATTATTTCCGTTATCATATTTTGTAATCCTTTTTTTAATTCTCGTTTATTTATGCTTTTCACTGTACGTACATGTTATTTTATTATCTTTAATTTACTTGTTCATTTTCATATAAATGTTCAAATATTTGAAATAATTTTTTAATCAAACCTTAGTTTACTTTTATTTCATGTTATCTATTATATTACTTTGTTATATTATTTTAATTGTATCTTTTTTTAGCCTCGAAATCTTGCAAGGAAGGGTGAACCGTTGGCTCACAATATTTTTTACTAAAAAGGAAAATGGTCCGAATTAAAGGAGGAAGAACTCAAATAGTAATTAAACTATTTACTTTTTTTTTATTTTAATAGATTTATTTATTGATAGATATTACAATGTGCCACACAGTTGTAGGTAATAGGTAATATTGATGAATGATCTCATGCATACTAAAATAAAAAAAATAAAATT